>NC_051183.1:138553194-138640251 GCF_013339695.2 Rhipicephalus sanguineus | reverse complement strand
CAATTGTCACTAATGAGAAGACCAGAGGTTTTTTGTTAGACATACACATTTTTTAGTAATATATGACAGTCTTGCCCCTGTCGTTTTCGTTAACGAACTCTACATCTAGGCGGAAAACTTTTCCACACCTAATTTACATTCCGACGAGCAGTTAACAAAAAATCGTTAATTACCTTGTGAATATTACGTTTAGGACCGCTTTTTATATGAAGTTGCAGGGATGAAAATTTATGACATGCCCATTTTTTTTAAATCTTGAGAAACGCGCGTTATTTGAAATAATAATCCCCGCAATTCAAGGCCCCGATCTAGGCGAACCCAACTGAGTGCATCGGGAACGCAGGAAATCTGTCATCCCAGGTGCGCCAGACCGGAAGCTCATGGAAATTCTTTGAGAAAAGCGCGTCGCTGCAGATTATGGTCAAGAAAACTGCCAGCTGCCTGGAATACACAATTGGAGTGCTTATTCTTTGCGTTTGGTGTGTAGTGCTCTTCTGTTTTTTTTTCGGAAACAGCAGTTTTTGTCAATTTTTATGCAGGCGGCATCAGTAACAGGTGCTATGTACATAACTACTAACGCACGAACAGTTCTACCAGAAATATTGAACGTTTGTATAATTACTTCAGGAAATCGATGAAAGTGTTACGCCCCCTCAAAGACGTCTTCAGATCTCGCAGCTATGAACAAGTTCTCAGCAGCTGACGATGGTAGTGTCGCACTTCGAAATGTCGGCTGAACAGCATCCGTTCGGATAAACATTGCGATTTCATTGTCTGCTCTATAATCCAGGGAAGCCATCCATTCTGCAGTATTAAACAAACTTGTTTAACTTGTGTGTGGGCACGATGTTACAAAGTTGACATGAGTCGCTCAATAAACTTGGTTCTTTCTTTCAATGTTTTCATTTTTCTGACATTCGAGAAATACGGGCACCTACAGTTTTTCTTCCCAGCAATCATTTTCAAAAGTACAGTAATTATATATGCATATATGTAAGATGGATATGTATATGTGTATATATTCATCTTAGTGTAGCAGGATCCCTTATATTTCGTAAGCAATCATTCTGTGATGACGTTGTTGACATATATATATATATATATATATATATATATATATATATATATATATATATATATATATATTGTAAAAGATCGACGCAGAGACAGCACCCTTGCTGCGGGCAGGCTGTTCTACTTCGTCCTCCTTTTCTTCGCCCTCGTTCCCGAGCTTCTGTGCCACTCTTCGTCACTACACTCGGCCACGCTGCAACTGGTCTACCCTGCAAGAAGCGCATAAGACAACGTCACGTTTGTCGACGAACGCAGTTCTTCATTCGCGACACATGCACAGAAAAGTTATTCCGCTTTCTCTTGTCCGTGCGCGCATCAGAAGCCGTGGATCGTACTCGCCACGTGTTATCTCCTAAGCGCTCGGAAATAATGAACGGGCCTTCGTGCTTTGGTCGCAGTTTGTCTGAACGATGGAGCACCTGGCTGCAGCCACACCCTCGTGGCTATACTATATTTCGGCGCCGGACGCTGGCGTTGGCCGTAGTACCGATTTTGTGCCTGCTGAGCATGTGCAATCCTCCTGCGCGCCTCCATACGGATTTCGCGACAAAGTGTCTGACGTGCAACGGAATGCCCAACCTTGACGGGAGTGTCCAAACCGAATCTAGCATTCAGTTGCGGGAGCTGGCCGTCGACAATCTCGTAGGGGCAAGTTCCTGCAGTGCTGTGTGCCGCCGTGGTCACTGCGTATGCAGCCGCTTGAAGATGGTCATCCCAGTCCGCTTCCCCTCGTTTGTGATTCTCACAGTACGGTGCGAGACGAGCCTGGATAGTCTGGTTCGACCTTTCCGTCAGTCCGTTCGCCTGTGGATGGTATGCCGACACAAAGTGGTGCTCAACTCCTACTTGCTGTTGGTAATTGTGGAGCTCGCGACTGCGGAAGGTGGCCGACCGGTCGGAAATCAACTTGTTAGGAAGACCGTGTCGCCATTCGAAGCACTCTCTCAAGAATCGGATGACGTAGCTAGGAGCAAGCGAAGGCACGGCCGCGACCTCTACAAACTTGGACAAGTGATCCACAGCGAGTATAACATAACGATTACCCGCTGCCGTCATTGGAAGAGGCCCGATGTGGTCTATGCCCAACGTGTGGAAAATTGTCTCCGGAGGCTTAATCGATGTAAGAAATCCATGTTGGCCTCCGGGACGTCGTTTGTGTTGTCGACACACCTCGCAAACTGGCAACATACGAGCGCACGCTTTTATACATTTTCGGCCACCAAATCGTTCTTGTGCCTTGCGTAAGGTGGCTCGATAGCCGACATGGCCTCCTACGGGGCTGTCATGAACGGCACGTAATACGCACGATCGTAAGGGCCAGGATAACCAGGAGATGACGCTCGTCACTCTTATCGGCCCAGTGACGACGATACAACGTACCACCACGTAAGACAAACTTGGCATTGTGTCCTGTATCCTCAATGGAGTCTATAACAGATACGAGCCCTTCATCGCCGCGTTGGGCCTTCGTCACGTCCTGCTGAGAAAACATGATCCAGCTTTCTGGATTCCGTGGGGAGGATTCCTCGATCAGATTTCGCGACAAAGCGTCCGCCAGCTGATTTTGTGCGCCAGCACGGTGACGGATGTCGTACGTGTAGTCCTGGAGCCGAACAATCCACCGGCAAACTTGTGTTTGAGGTGCCGCTTCTGGAACATCCATGCAATCGCGGAGTTGTCTGTTACCAGCGTGAAGTGTCGGCCAAACAAGTAGTGGCGGAACTTTTCGTCCACACTCCACTACGCCAAACACTCCAACTCATTCAAATGATAATGACGTTCCGCGTCCGAGAGTTTACGACTGGCGTAGGAGATGACGAGCCCGCGCCCACTTGTGTTACGCTGAAGCAAAACTGCCCCTAGGCCAATCTGACTCGCATCAGTATGCCTTCTGTCACCCAATCTTCACTAAAGTGGCAGAGCACAGGCTGTGCGTAAGCTGGTCTTTGAGGATTTGGAAGGCGTTATCCTGCGATGGACCCCATTGAAATCGAGCGCCTTTCTTCAGTAAGTCCGTGAGTGGAGCTCACGGACTTACTGAAGGACTTACAAAGCTCGGCACGAACTTGCGCAAGTATGACGCCATTCCGAGGAATACCTGGAGCTGTTTATAGATGTTGGAGCAGGATATTTGGCTACGGCGTCTATGCCTTCAGGCAAGGGTCGTACGCCATTACGAGATATCTGGTAACCGAGATATGATATTGTCGTCAACCCGAACTGGCACTTCTCGCGGTTAAGTCGAAAGCCGGTGTTATGCACCCTGTGCAGTACTGTGTCGAGATGTTGTAGATGTTGTGTTTTCTGTTTCCCCGATGAAAAGAATGTCGTCGAGGTAACGACACAGGCGTGGTCTATCAACGTGCCCAACACCGTATTCATGGCACGCTGAAACGTGCTTGGGGCAGTTCGCAGACCGAAAGGCATCCGGTTAAATTCGTACAAGCCAGATGGAGTCCGGAAGGCCGTCTTAAACTTATCTCCTTCAGCCACGTTTATCTGCCAATACCCTGCTTTCAGGTCTAGTGATGAAAAGAACCTGGCATTTCGTACGGCGTCATAGTATCGTCAATGCGTGACAGTGGGTACGAGTCTGGTATGGTGTGTTTGTTCAACACTCGGTAGTCGACACAGAATCTGAGATTGCCGTCTTTTTATGGACTAGGACAACAGTGCGGCCCATGGGCTAGCAGACGGCCTGATGATGCTAGCGGCTAGCATTTCTTGCACCTGCTCATCGATTACAGTCCGCTCTCGTTCGGCGTATCTACGTAACGGTATGGACACAGCGGATGGTTGTCGATTGTATATATGGTGCTCTAGCGCGCTAGTACTGGGGACTGATCAGCAGTATCCGCGAAGAGCGACGCGTGCCTATCGAATATAGCGGGCAGTGTATGTGGTGTTGTCAGCACACCTGGTTGAGCCGAGGCGTACTTGGGCTACGGGACGGAGGCTGACGCTACTTCCTTCCACAGTGAGGCGCACATCACCGGAGAGAAGGTAGTCGGCCCCCAAGACTATGTCTGCCGGCAAGTCTTCGAACACGGGCACCGAGGACAAGAACTTGTGGCCGGCCTCGGTGTTGATCTGCAGGTTTATGGCACCGACCGGTAGTACGTCACCACCGAGGCCCCGCAGCGGTGGCTCAGTCCAAGGCTGGAGATCTCCTGGCGCGTGGCGTCGAAGGAAAGCCGTACGCTGTGCTCCGGTATCGACGAGAGCCGTCAGTTCTCCAATGCCGTCGACGGAGACTATGAGGGTTGGAAGTGGACGTGCTTGATATTGTATGGCTTGAGGCTGGCTGTGTGGTAGTTTTTTATACCCATGCCCGTAGCGCCCACACGTGTATCATCCACGTTTCGGTGGACCCCGATCCTTAGGGGAAACTGTAGCCGCACGCCGATGAGAAGTGTCCTGCAACTAACTGCCTGGCGTACAAAAGTGGAGATGTCGCTGGGTGGTGTTTGGCGGACAAGACGGCCGCGTGCGTCGAGTCAAGGATCCCGTCGATGACGTATTGCCTGGCTGCCGAGGAGGTCCAGAATATGCCGCAAGATGGTAAAAGGGACAGCTTGTCGTAGATGTAAGTTGCGACGTCTTCAGCTGCACCTTGCCGGCGTGACCGCATGGTCATGGAACGATCGTCATAAGCGCTCAGAAGCGGCTCAAACGCCGGCGTCAGGGCCGTGCTCCATGTCGGCCAGGTAGTGTAAGCGCTGCCTTCGAATCGATGCCATGCCTGGGCGGATCCTCGCAGACGTCCTTCGGCGACGGATTTCCTGATTGTGTCACTCCAAGAGTGTTTAGAGCAACCGAGTTTACGACGCTTACCCATCTCGTGGGGTCATCCTTAAACCCATGAAAACATGGAATCTCGTTCTCAATGGACGATCCAATTGGGGCGCACCCAAAGCCGGATGTCTTGAGCTCTTGAGCGAACATCGAGAAGGCTTGGGAAATCGCTTCGCCGCAATCATGACGCGGAGCCGCTGCGGAGGCCTGGACGCCGTCCGTGGTCGGTGGCAAGTCCGTGAGTACTCGGCCACTTCGGAGTGTAGTGGACGCAGGGATGTCGGGGTCGGTAGTTCGCGACTGCGCCATTGTATAAGAACGACACAGAGACAGCACCCTTGCTGCGGGCAGTCTTTTCGACATCGTCCTCCTTTTCTTCGCGTTCGTTCCCGAGCTTCTGTGTCACTCTTCGTCACGACATATATATATATATATATATATATATATATATATATATATATATATATGTATTGTCACGTGGTCATGACGTCGACGAAGACAGCAGTCAGCACGTCCGAGATGAAACTGTTTATTTGGCCGAACTTGTGGCCGGGAAGATGAAAGTCAAACTACAGCAATACACTGATAGCGGCAAACAGAGCGTCGACCGTCGATCAACTGACAAGCGGTGAAGCGCGTCGGCGTTTAAACATGTGCCGTCGAATATTCCAGCGTTATCGCTGGCTATCGTGCAAATTCTAGAATAAGCTCAAGTGTGCGCGTCTTGCGCGCACACTTGAGTGCTTGGTTCGGCAGCAGTGCGTCAACAGTGCACATACTAATCGGCATCCTCTCATCTCGCAGTGGGACGATTATCTTTGAAGCACGATCACCGTCCGCACCAGGAAGGTGACATCGCCCGGTGCTGCTGCTCTACACCTGACAAGGAACGCCGCATGCGCAAGCATCAGCGACACCTGACAAGGAACGTCGTTATGCGCAAGCGTCAGCGACACCTACAGCACCTATTTAAACCGCTGTAACATTGACTGGCGACTTTGTTCGGCAGCAGTGCGTCAACAGTGCACATACTAATCGGCATCCTCTCATCTCGCAGTGGGACGATTATCTTTGAAGCACGATCACCGTCCGCACCAGGAAGGTGACATCGCCCGGTGCTGCTGCTCTACACCTGACAAGGAACGCCGCATGCGCAAGCATCAGCGACACCTGACAAGGAACGTCGCATGCGCAAGCGTCAGCGACACCTACAGCACCTATTTAAACCGCTGTAATTGACTGGCGACTTTGTTCGGCAGCAGTGCGTCAACAGTGCACATACCAATCGGCATCCTCTCATCTCGCAGGTAAGCACAAGATTTTGTGCTCCTAAGTCCATAGTACCTTGTTGTTTTCTTGCACTGCTGCCGAGCAGAGTTCTTGTGTCACTTGCATTCGTTTCTTTCAACATTGTGTTTCCGTGGTCTTGCTGTCTGTAGCCATATCGAAATGACTGGCCGCAACACGCGAAAAACGGGCAAAGAGGACACTGACGATAAACTTAGCGATAGCACGGCAATGCAACTGGGGATTGATAGCCTTAGAAAGGAGGTGATGTCAGAACTTCGCTCACTGAAACAGAGCGTTCAGTACTGTAGCGAGTCTTGTGACAGCGTGACTGAGATGGGCAAAGACATAAAGAGCTCATAATGAGATAAAAGAGCTAAAGTTAAGCAATCGGAACTAAAGGAAGAGAACGAGAGGTGACTGCGCGAGTCGATGAATTGGAGCAATATACTCGCTCCAATAATGTAGAGATTAAGGGAGTTCCGGTAGAACCAGATGTGATTGACGTGGTCTCGAAGAGGGTCAGCTCATTGGAGAATCGGTATCCAAAGACGATATTGACATCTGTCACCGCGTCTTCACGACTAAGCACTGCGAACCAAACATAATTGTGCGCTTTGTCCGTCGAGAGAAGCGAAATTCTTTTCTGGCGAAGGCCAGGAAGACTCGCCTAACGGGCACATTGCTTAGTTGTAGTTCTACAAAACCTGTGTTTGTTAATGAGCACCTGACACGTCAGAATAAGCAACTTCTCGGTGCTGCTGTGGCTAGGAAGAGGGTGGCAGGCTGGCGATATGTCTGGACAAAGGATGGACGAATTTTTGCTCGTCGAGACGAAAACTCGGCCGTTTTGCGCTTAAATTCCGCAAGCGACTTGGAGAAGATGACGCAGTCAGCTGACGCGTCATAATTATGAGACTGTTGCTTACGTGGCCCTTTTTCTTGTAGATTACTGCTGTCATGGCTGTAAAACCTTCTTCACTTAAACACTACCTGCATGTGAACACTTGTCTTTTCTGTATGTGAATGCGCGATCGCTGGAATCCAAACATGACGAATTCGAACTATTTCTTGCTAGCATGGGCGTACCGTTTGATATCATCATGGTATCTGAACGTGGTACACAAGTATTCCGTGCCGTTCGCCCCAACCAGGCTACCAAAGCTTTGCTTTAAACCGCTCTCAACGTAAAGGAGGGGGCGTGCTGTTGTTGGCTAAGGCTGAGCTAAACGTGAGCATCATTGACGAATTCTCTGTTTCAAATGCTAACTTCGAAGTTCTAAGCGTGCGTAGTCGATCCAATATCTTTGTGTCGTCTACCGCCCACCTGACGCCAATATTCACACCTATTTCCGTTTTCTTGAAGAATATTTTGACTTCATTCGTTCCAACAAATATTCTCTTTTGCCGGTGATTTCAATATGCACATGCTAAAACCTCAAGAGATCAGATCGAACTGTCAGCTTTACTGCAGTCAAACGGGTTTGTAAACACTATTGTAAATTCTACCCGCATTACTCATTCGTCAAATACCCTTATCGATCTATTCACCACTAACACCGACAGAAATATCCTCTGTAGTGGTTCGATTGCAAGCGACATGAGTGACCATCTTCCCATCTTTACTTTCATCGAAAATGAAGTGCCAACTAAGCGGATTATCGATCCGTCTCAGCGTTTCCAAGATATAAACAGTGCATCTCTGGACGCTTTCCGTAACGATGTTGAAGCCCACGACTGGCGTCAAGTTTTTAGAAAACATGACTCAAATTCCATGTACGAGACCTTTATTGCTGAACTGAGGACACTCTACAAAAAACACTTCCCATACGTTGTCAGGCATAGAAGTAATAAATCGCGAAAACCATGGCTAACCAATTACCTTCGCAGCCAAATCAAGGTAAAAAATAACCTTTATTGGGATTTCATCAAGACCAGAAACCCTGAAACATGGAAAAATTTTAAATCTTTCCGAAATCGCTTGAATGCTACGCTAAAGAAAGCAAAGGAAGAATACTTTTTCAAGCATTTCTCTGTCGCGGCAAACACTGAGCTGCTGTGGAAACGACTAAACGCCATAGTTCATCCTAAGACTGACCGTGCGATTTCGAGCCTGTGTGTAAACGGCCTCATGAAGTGCTGTTCAGATTTGTCAAACGCACTTAATGACCATTTCATTGCGGTAGGCCAGTCAGGCGCTTGCAACGTAAATCCATATCCCATTCAAGGTACCAGTTCACCCTATTCCAGTATGGTATTCTTCCCAACATCGGAGAGTGAAGTTGTCGGTATATTTAAGAGCTTAAAACTTCTAGATCACTGGATGCAAACGACATGCAAATCCGCCCTATAAAGCACATCATCGACATTATTGCTCCTATTCTGGCGACACTGTACAATTTAGTGCTGAAAGTAGCTGTTTTCCAGAAAAATGGCAAACAGCAAGGGTAATTGCCATACACAAGGGGGGCGATAAAAATGATTGGGAAATTTTAGACCAATTCTATACTCCCAATCTTATCAAAAGGCCTGGAAAGATTATTCACGCACGACTTGTTCGCTTCTTGAATAAACACTCTCTCATATCATGGCCCAGTACGGGTTCTTGCAAGGAAAATCCACAGAACAAGCACTACTTGCTCAAAAAGAATGTATAATAGATGCCTTTGAAGACAAAATATAGTACTAGGTGTATACATCGACTTCTCAAAAGCTTTGATTGTGTGCAACATACCTACTACTGTATAAGCTAGAACACTATGGCGTGCGTGGGAGGTCCAATGAACCTTCTGCGTTCAACCTTCGCCATAGAAGTCAATTTGTCACAAATGACACTTTCGATTCAAAGACTAAACGCCTGAAGTCCGGGGTGCCCCAGGGCAGTATACTCGGCCCGCTCTTATTCATCGTCTACATAAACGACATTTTTTCCTTTTTACTAATTGTAAGTGGGTTGGTTACGCCGATGATACAGCCCTTTTTTTCAGCGGAGTAAAGCCGGATGGGTTGGTATCTTTAGCTAATGATGCGCTTGCAGAAGTATCAGCGTGGTCAAAAAGAAATTCCTTGAAAATTAACACAAAAAAAACTCAAGCCATAATTTTCCGCACTAGAAACAGAGTTATTGAACTGACAAAAAAGTTGTATCTTGATAATGACGTAATTAGTGTTGTAGAGAGATCAAAGCTTTGGGTGTCACTTTCACAGAAACATTGTCGTGGAATAAGCATGTGCAAAATGTTTGCAACAAGTTAAATTCCGTCACTGCATTAATTAATAAAAACCGTCAAATATTACCAGAAAAAGCTAAACGTCTGATATACAATGGATTATTTTTATCGACATTAAATTATTGTCATCTTGTATGGGTCCTACATCCTCTGACAACTTGAAAAAAACTCGGTATATGCCAAAAGCGCGCAATTCGTGCAATAGCCAACGTTTCGTATGCTACTCATACTGCCCCTTATTTTGAAGCATATAATATACTCAAAGTTAAATTCGTCTACGCATTCCGTCTTTCCTGTACATACCGTCTCGCCATGAGGACTAATAACACCGAATTCATCAGTTCGTTTCGCCTAGCAAGACGTCACTATACATACGACACAAGAAGTCAGGATGACTGGATCCAGCCAATATGCCGCACAAACTATGGCAATCAGTCTGTATCGTATAAACTAGCTGTAATCTTAAACAAATATGCAAAACATGGCATAGCCGCTGAGTCGGCCTCAGCACGCACCTTTCGCTCATTCTTATCGGTGAAGATTAGACTTCGTTTCACACTAACATCTAGTCGTATTCATCAGTCGCAGAATGATACGTACGGTTCATACTGTTTGCACATGGCCTTTTTTTTTCTCTTTTGACTGTGTGCATTTGGCTTGCTCATTCTCTTTCGGAAATTGTTCAGTTTTTTTGTTTTTTTCATATGAAATTTTTGTTGTACTGTGCGTTGAAATTGTAATCTTTTTTTTCACCAATAGGACTTATTATCATGGTCCCACATAATAAACCGAGGCTATAACATTTCGCATACTAGAGAAATGTGCTCAGTGTTGGTACTACTATCTGTTTAGATTTCGTTCAAATGAATGTTACGTTCATGCCGTTTACCAATGACTATGGCATCTTTTTAACGTTTTTTATGTTTTCAATGTAATACTGATTTATTGCCTTTGCAGTTTTTGTTGGATAATTTATCAACTTCTGTTGTACACGTAACATTACCTACAACTGTTCGTGTTTTTCTTTTTTGTCCTTTTTTCCATAAGTCTTATGAATGTGTATTACTATGTATAATGATGTATAAAGACCAAATCCTCTCATGTCTTTCCTAGTAATCGCTACATTTGCCTCTTCCTGTCAATGTGCATTCTAATCAAATGTTTTATTTCCAGCAAAATCAATTTTTGTGTGGTTGAACATTGTTGCTGCTGGACTTTGTAGGGGGCCGGAGCTTTGTCAAGCCGCAGTACTGCGGCTTTTTTTCCGTCACCCCCATATTTCCATATGAGAAATAAAAGTTGATTGATTGATTGATTGAAACAATCTACAATGATCGCGAAGCTTCTCGAACAATGAGGCGCGGTTCGCGCTGAGCGTTGCTGACAGTCTTTGTGGCCGAAAACCGAATACAGCAAAAGTGATAAAGAAACGCACGTGACAATGCCCCCATCTGAAAAAACACAGCATATCCACGGAGTGAATGATGATTAGTGGGCGAAGCTGCGGAGGTTCATCGGTAAACCGTGAACCTTCCGTGAATTCTGCCTGGTACATCATCACCGACGTGAGATCGGGCGCGTTTATACTAAAGGTTCGATGAGTTATGATGACTTGCAGCTCACTTTAATTTTACATGTACGCTGTGAATTTTCATTGTTCAGAAAACCATTGCTTTAGAAAACATCTGGCGTCTTTCGTTAGCAGCTGGCGTCTTTTCGTTTTGCTTCAGAAACATCTGGCGTTCTTTCGTTTTGCTTTTATAAAACATCTGGCGTCTTTCGTTGGTTTATTTCATCAATCAACGGCGTTTTGAACAAAATTTTTATTGTTTAATCACGCACAGGAGAAATCTCACCAGGCACTACCTTTGAGGTAAACAATGGCTGATAATGGGAATGAGAGACAGAAGAAGTCGGCTTTTAGCTAACACTTACACTTCTACTTCTACTAACGTTTCATACTGGAACATGCCAATGGCTGCTAATGGGGAATAAGAGACAGAAGAATTCGGCTTTTAGTTAACGCGCACGCTGCGAATTTTTATTGTTCAACAACGCACAGGAAAAATCTCCCACCGGCACCACCTTGGAGGTCAAGAACTGGTACTAGCGTTACGACTGGTTACGCACTACGACTACGAGGGACGAACGGGTGCCGCTTCTCACTAAGCTTCTCACTAAGTCCCCGTCGGTGTATTGGCGTCCCTACCCATACACGGTCACCGGGTTGGTATTCCATGTGGCGTCGTCGAAGGTTGTAGCGGCGGCTGTCTGTCGTGTGCTGGTTCTTGATCCGTAGGCGGGCGAGCTGTCGTGCTCCTTCGGCGCGCTGTAGGTAGGTGGTCACCTCGATGTTTTCCTCGTCGGTCACGTTTCCTAACATGGCGTCGAGCGTCGTTGCCGGGCTCCGTCCGTAGACCAACTTGTATGGTGTCATCTCTGTCGTTTCTTGTACGGCCGTGTTGTACGCAAAGGTCACGTACGGAAGGATGGCGTCCCATGTCTTGTGTTCGACGTCGACGTACATGGCCAGCATGTCGGCGATGGCCATATTTAGACGCTGGGCGAGGCCATTGGTCTGCGGGTGGTAGGCGGTGGTGCGGCGGTGGCTCGTCTCGCAGTATTTGAAGATCGCCTGAGTTAGTTCCGCAGTAAAGGCGGTACCTCTTCCTGTGATGAGGACCTCTGGGGCGCCATGACGCAAGACGATGTTCTCCACGAAGAACTGGGCTACCTCGGCGGCACTGCCTTTGGGTAAGGCCTTTGTCTCGGCGTAGCGGGTGAGGTGGTGAGTTGCCACGACGATCCACTTGTTTCCGGTATTGGACGTCGGGAACGGCCCCAGTAAGTCCATCCCGATTGGCTGGAACGGCCGTCGAGGTGGCTCGATAGGCTGCAGAAGTCCGGCTGGCCTAGTGGGCAGTGTCTTGAGTCGCTGACAGTCCCGGCAGGTCTTTACGTAACGGGTGACATCGGCGGAAAGGCGCGGCCAGTAGTACTTCTCCTGTATTCATGCTAGCGTGCGAGAAACACCCAGGTGTCCAGACGTCGGGTCGTCGTGGAGAGCCTGGAGGACCTCTGGCCGCAATGTCGAGGGTACGACGAGAAGGCAATCGGCTCGAAGCGGTGAGAAGTTCTTCTTTAGGAGAACACCGTTGCGCAAGAAAAAAAATTGGCCGCGTATCTGCGTGCTTCGCTGCAAATGTCGTCTAAAGACGATAGAAGAGGCGCTGCGTGAGATATGAACGTCATCTGGCAACACGTCGGGAGACGTGAATGCTGTGTTGCGGGCTGGTAGTCC
Source organism: Rhipicephalus sanguineus (assembly GCF_013339695.2). NCBI lineage: Eukaryota > Metazoa > Arthropoda > Arachnida > Ixodida > Ixodidae > Rhipicephalus > Rhipicephalus sanguineus. The sequence goes on along the minus strand of NC_051183.1, from coordinate 138,627,564 downwards.
CGGCGCAGCAGCAGGCGAAGACCGGCGGTGACCAACGCGACCGGCGGGGACGCCAGCCAGCCCGAACACGCGGTTTGGCGCGAAGCGCCGAAGCAGAGGAAACGTCCGCACTCAACGAGCACTCTCCACACACTCTTGTATATTTACGTCGCCTAGGTAAAGCAGGAATGGCAGAGCGGCGCCCCATGGCACTCGTACAGTGCAATACTGAACCGAAACCGAAACACAACAATATTGAGCTCGTGCAGAGGGCACGGAGGAAGCCAAGTTTCGGCGCAGTCGCATTTTCAGCGCAGCTTAAGAAACTAGGGTCTCTAGAATTACGTATCTATGTATTGGTATACATAGATACGATGGACACGATGATGACGCCTTCGATGTACCCACCTACTGAGTACGCTCAAGAAGCTATTGCCCGCGCCGACCATGCACGTCAAGTTGCGCGCGTTCGGTTAACCGAATCGCAAGCGGGCCAACAATCTCGCTACGATCGCCGTCACAGAAACGCCCACTTTCTTCCTGGATCTCTTGTCCTCCTTTGGTCTTTCTGAAAAGCTCCTCTTCCCTTACACCGGACCATACCGTGTATGCCGCCAAGTGACCGACGTGACGTATGAAATCGAGCCATTGTCTTCGTCCTCGTCGACTCAGCCCCGCACCGATATTGTTCACGTTGTTCGTCTGTAGCCCTATCACATACCGGAACCCACCGACGCGTATGTATAGTGACCATCCTCGCGACCGTCTTTGCCCGGGCGCACCGAGTCGGTGCTTTCACCGCCGGCGGGTAATGTTATGTGCCGCTTACCTAGAGGATGAAGAGGAAGAGGAACAACCCTACCTCTGTGGTTGTGTAAATACTGTAAATACAGCCTTCTTCTGTCGTCTCCCCGTAACAGCATTTTCTATTAAAGGAACACACCACCTAATACTTACCTAGTGATGTTGCGCCTCAGATATGCGCAATGTTTGCTTTTTGATCAACAATGTACACAAGTATGAACCTAGTCAGCCGTTCACGATGGCTGTTGGGCAAGTGGTTCACCTTTGGCCGAGTGGCTGAATCGAGGGACGTGCCGACAAACAGAAAGACAGACAGAAAGACAGACCAAAATTTCTGCGTTTAAGTTCCCCAAGAAAGACTATCGTCTTTAAAAAACGCCAGGCCTGCGCGGAAAGTGCAGCACAGTCACACCGAAAGCTGGAAGAGCGGCATTTCTAGAGCCCGTTCTAAACGCTCCTGTGGCTACTAATACAGGTACATTAGCAACGTACCCACTACGCCACAAAGCGTAATTTTTGGGAAGTTGGGAGCACCCAGCACGACATTATTCGTTGTTCTGTGGAGAAGCGAGGTACCATATGTAAGCGATTATGCGCAGTTTGTTGATGCGGCGGTTGATGACGATCAATAATTATGGTTGCGCCCTTTGTAATGGGTTGGAAGCTTTAAACGACCCACTAGTTACGTAATGCATATTGTGTGACGCCCGGTCGTTATTTAACTGTCCCACCACGTTTTATAACACACTTTAACCGGAGAAACGTAGAGCGAGAGAGAGAGACAGAATTGACTTTGTTGAGACCCTGAGGAAATGGATCATGGGAGCCTTATGGGCTTCCTTGGCAACCAACAGAAGTGCACTTGCGAGGTACCCACTACGCTATAAATCATTGTAATTTTTGAGAAGTAGGGCAGTAGGCACTGTGCCATTTTTCGTCATTCTACAGACAGCCGTGGTACCTGCTAAACGCATGTAAGGCATTAGGCGCACTTTGTTGATGCTGTGCGTGATGACGATGAAGAATTATGGCAGAGCTCTTTGTAATGGATTGGAAGCATTCAACAACCTACTCGTTGCGCAATTCGCATTGTGTGACGCCTGGTTACAGAATTCGCGCTGTGCGACGCTTGGTGCTTATTCTAATCTTTTACCACGCAATATTGCATATGCTAATGAGGTTCCTTCCCGACATGAAGCCTGTATAGGACCTTTTTGCAAATCAGTTTCAAGCACCGGCATGGCTCAGAGGTTGAATACTGGGCTCCCACGCAGAGGGCCCAGGTTCGAACCTCGTTCCATCCTGGAATTTTTTTCTTATTTAGTTTTTTTTTTTTCTTATTTCGAGCGATACTGGTTACGGACACCGGCGGCGGCGGCGGACAACTACGGCACCAAAAACGGCCGGTGAAATGATCTCATAACAGCTTTCGCTGTAAAACGACGTCAGTCCCCGCGTGAATGCCTTCGGAACAACGGTGGTCCTGCCCTCAAGGTAATCCACAAGGCCCTTCAGTTCCGGGTCGGCTCGCTGTCGTTCGGCCAAGTCGTCGGTACTTATGGCTCCCAAGAAGCTGTCATCATCCGGGTCGTCGGTCGGTGATGGGTCGACGGGGGCACGAGACAGGCAGTCGCCGTGGGAGTGTTTCCTTCCGGACTGGTACACGACGGTAATGTCAAACTCTTGAAGTCTTAGGCTCCACCGAGCGAGGCGACCTGAAGGGTCCTTCAAGTTAGCTAGCCAACACAAGGCGTGATGGGCGGTCACAACTATGAAGGGCCTGCCATAGAGGTAGGAGCGAAACATAGAGGTAGGAGCGACCAGATGATGGCGAGGCACCCCTTTTCTGTTGTGGAATAGTTGGCCTCTGCCTTAGACAGCGACCGGCTAGCATAACTGATAACCCTTTGCAGTCTACCCGTCCGCTGCACCTGGACGGCGCCGAGTCCTATGGTGCTTACATCGGTGTGAATCTTCGTATCGGCGTATTCGTCGAAATGCGCAAGTATCGGAGGTGTCTGCAGGCGTCGTTTGACTTCATGAAGTGCTTCGACTTGCGCTGTTTGCCACCTGAATTCGACGTCGGTCTTCGTGAGCTGCGTTAGTGGCTCGGCTATCCGTGAAAAGTCTTTGACAAAGCGTCTGTAATAGGCGCACAAGCCGAGAAATCGGCGCACGGCCTTCTTGTCGGTGGGTGGCGGGAAAGCGGCGATGGCAGCTGTCTTCTGCGGGTCTGGGAGCACTCCAGTCTTGCTGATCACGTGACCCAAAAACAAGAGCTCCTAGTACGCGAATCGGCACTTTTCTGGCTTCAGGGTGAGCCCGGAGTTCGTGATTGCTTGAAGTACGGATTGAAGTCTCTGGAGGTGTTCGTCGAAGTTCGAGGAAAACACAACGACGTCGTCCAAGTAAACAAGGCAAGTCTGCCACTTCAAGCCAGCTAATACAGTATCCATGACTCGTTGGAAAGTCGCAGGGGCCGAGCAAAGACCAAAGGGCATGACCTTGAACTCGAACAGGCCGTCAGGTGTTATGAAGGCAGTCTTTTCTCGGTCTCTCTCGTCGACTTCGATTTGCCAGTAGCCGGTCTTGAGGTCCATCGAAGGAAAGTACTTCGCGTTGTGGAGTCGATCTAGGGCGTCATCTATACGTGGGAGAGGGTACACGTCCTTTTTCGTGATTTTGTTCAGGCGACGATAATCGACGCAGAAACGTAGGGTACCATCCTTCTTCATTAACACCACCGGTGACGCCCACGGACTCTTTGAAGGCTGGATGATGTCGTCGCGTAGCATTTCGTCGACTTGTTTCTTTATGGCCTCACGTTCTCGCGTAGAAACTCTGTACGGGCTCTGACGAAGTGGCCTGGTACTTTCTTCCGTTATGATGGGATGTCTTGCGATCGGTGTCTGCCGAAGTCTGGACGACGATGAAAAGCAGTCCTTGTATTGCAGGAGCAGTGTTTTGAGCTGGTCTTGCTTGACGTTCGGAAGGCTCGGGTTGACGTCGAATTCTGGTTCGGGACCTCGACTCGTCGAAGCAGGTTCGGCAGCATCGAAGAGGGCAAAAGCATCGCTGGCGGCTGCACATTCTTCGATGTAGGCGACCGTCGTACCAATGTTGAGATGCCTATATTCGTGGCTGAAGTTTGTCAGCACTACCTTTGCTTTACCGTCACGCAGCTCGGCTATACCTCGTGCGACGCAAATTTGACGGTTCAGGAGTAGGTGCTGATCGCCCTCGATGACGCCTTCAAGCTACGCAGGTTTTTCGGTGCCGACGGAAATAATGACGCTGGAACGCGGCGGAATGCTCACCTGCTCTTCTATCACATTCAATGCATGGTTCCCTGGCGTCGCGCGGGGCTGGAGTACTTTATCTGAGGTTAGTGTTATCGACTCAGACCTCAGGTCGATGACGGCGCCGTGTTCACTTAGGAAGTCCATTCCAAGTATTACATCCCTGGAGCAGTTTTGTAGGATTACAAAGCTCGCAGGATAAGTCCGGTTATTGATGGTGACTCTCGCCCTGCAGACACCAATCGGCGTTATCATGTGGCCTCCAGCTGTCCGGATTTCGGGTCTACTCCAAGCGGTCTTTACTTTCTTCAGCTTGGTGGCGAATGGCCCACTGACGACGGAATAGTCGGCCCCAGTGTCGACGAGAGCGGTGACGTTGTGGCCGTCGATGAGAACGTCGAGGTCGCTAGTTCGTCGTCTTGCGTTGCGGTTGGGTCGCGGCGTCGGGTCACGGCTGCGTCGGTATGTTCCGCTGCTTCCATACTGCGTCGTCGGGTCTTTTTCAGTCCGCGAGGTTTCATCGGCAGGGCTTCGTCTGCTTCGCGTCGTGTTCTGCAGGTCTCGTCGCGTTGTCGTCGGCGGCGGCCGTGGAGGATATTCGGCATTTCGTCGTACAGCAACCGCACCTCCATCGGTTGCTGGCCTTAGTTTCCCGGATACGGGCTAGGCGACCGGCCCCAGTTTGGGCCAGTGTACGGGCGGCGGTGCGGTGACATGTAGCGGCCGGGCGACGGCGAGCGGGAAGGTCGTCGTTCTTGCCACTGTGTTCCGGTGAGGTAGTCGTCGATGTCGCGAGACCGTTCGCCTGGCTGCGGGCGCGGCGCGTTGATGGCGAATCCGCATAGTCCCATCTGTCGGTACTGGCAGCGGCGGTACGTGTGGCCGGCGTCCCCGCAGTGGTAGCAGAGCGGGCGGTTGTCAGGGGCGCGCAAACGTCGGTCTTCCTCGGCGGGGACCGCTGGCCGGCTGGCGGGCGGTATGACGTCGATGGTGGCGGTGGCAGTGCCTGGTGGCGGTGGCAAGACGCCGCGCCGCCGCAACTGCTGCGGCGGCGCGGCGTCTTGACGCGGTCGAGGAGGAGCGTTGCGGCGGACTGCAGCGGCGTAGCTGATCCCTTGTGGCTCAGGCTGCACTAGTTGAGGTGCTCCCAGGGATAGATGTATTTCCTGGCGTACAACGTCAGTAATCGAGTCTACTTGAGGCTGCGAGGACGGCAAAAGTTTTCGCAGCTCCTCCCGCACTATCGCTCTGATCGTGTCTTGCAGGTCGTCGGATTGCAGCGCTTGAACCTCCCCGTAGGTCGTCGTGGGAATCAGGCGGTTGTACTTCCCCGTACGCATTTCAAGCGCCTTTTCGATCGTTGTGGCTTCCGAGACAAATTCCGCGACCGTCTAAGGTGGGTTACGAACAAGACCGGCAAAGAGTTCCTGCTTGACTCCTCGCATTAGTAAGCGGATGTTCTTCTCCTCGGACATAGTGGGGTCAGCATGGCGAAAAAGGCAGACCATTTCTTGAGTGTACATGCCGATTCTAGTTCGGCAGCTGTACACGAGTCTCTAGCAGAGTTTCGGCTCTTTCCTTCCGGATGACGCTCGTAAACGTGTCCAGGAAAGCGGCGCGAAAAAAGGTACCAGATTGTGAGCGTGGCCTCTCGGTTCTCGAACCATGTCCGAGCGGTGTCTTCCAAGGCGAAGTACACGTTCCGTAGCTTGTCGTTATCAGTCCAGTTGTTGAAAAGAGCGACGCGGTCGTACCTTTCAAGCCAACTTTCCGGGTCTTCAAGCGGTGACCCGCGGAAGGTAGGTGGCTCCTTCGGTTGATGTAGCAGCACAGGTGCAGGCGCCATGGGTGCTGTCGCCGTCGCTGATGTGGTGGGCATGGTCGGGGTCTTTCTGGTCTTGTCGGGTAGAGGCCCGTACTCTGGTGGTAGTCCTTGTTGCCTACGGCTAGCTCGCTGGTCGTGGTTGGCTTCGATGTCTTCTCCGCGCTGTGGGCTGGGTTCACGGCTTGACGGGGGCGTCCGGAACATGAACGAACAGCACCTCCACCAGATATCACGTGGTCGTGACGTCGACGAAGACAGCAGTGAGCACGTCCGTGATGAAACTGTTTATTTGGCCGAACTTGTGGCCGGGAAAATGAAAGTCAAACTACAGCAACACACTGATAGCGGCGAACAGAGCGTCGACCGTCGATCAACTTACAAGCGGTGAAGCGCGTCGGCATTTAATCATGTGCCGTCGAATATTCCAGCATTATCGCTGGCTGTCGTGCAAATTCCAGAATAAGCTCGAGTGTGCGCGTCTTGCGCGGAATCTTAACAAAACGATCTACAATGATCGCGAAGCTTCTCGAACGATGAGGCGCGGTTCGCGCTGAGCGTTGCTGACAGTCTTTGTGGCCGAAAACCGAATACAGCAAAATTGATAAAGAAACGCACGTGGCAATATATATTTTGCCGAATGTATTTCGGCCCTTCATTCAACGTGTCAATCCAATCAAGCATGAAATGAAATTTTTTTGGGAACGATTTCTCAAAAATAAATCGGGCTGTAAAGGCTTATATATGTGTGAGCTCAAAATAAGTAACATTAGTTGACTCGATGAGGGAGGCGATTTAGAATTGTTGGTATGGTTGCATGATAATTGGTGGTAGCGAAGGCCAAAGACACGGACAAAAGAAGGCACATGAGACACCACAGCGCTATAGTTGACTCACTGCATTCAGAACCTCAGGCACGACAAGGCTGTATTTTATTTTCACTACCACTTGCCTAATAGAGTAGGCACAATACATGCGTCTTTGCAATTACAGCATACTTGTGACGCACACTAAATAATGAAAATTGAGTGGCAAGCTTAGCAGACCAAGGTGAACCATTACTCATTCATGAGCAGGTAGCTTCACACTCAGGTGCCTCGTGAAACAGTACGCTGTGCCAAGACGCTCTGTCGACCCGTGGTTTGAGGAGGCGTTGACCGTGGTGTTCACTGTCTCAGTGAATTGCATTTAGCAGTACAAAGATACCTGTTTTCTTCTGCTCTGCTGACACCCTGTCAACAAAACATTCGCGATTAAATCATTATTAGGAAAATTGCAGTGTATAATTTCCCCGCGCAAAGCATACTGCCGAAAAATTCAACTCCAGCACTTGTCAAATGGGTGCCGCAGTGCCACCGTTGGACTGCCGAGGGGGGCGGCCCCACCGAGCCCCCCTTATTGTAAGCCCTGACTACAAGGATAGGCTGGCGATGTAAGTAAGAAGACAGTTCCAGTGCCTGGAAATTCAAGGGATAAATGAGGCAGTGAAACGAGTAATTCAGGGGCATGAGCAGGTGATTTGCTGTGGATGACTGATGCGGTGAGAAATGTGTGTAGACGATACAATATGGGGGGTTTCATTGAGGTCACTGTAAAGAAGCTCGTGAAAGAGCATGAGAGAATATATGATTCCAGAGCTGAACTAAATCTACTTTGTTGCATTTCCAGTGCTAGAGAGAAATAGGGAAAAACATAGACACACCCAAAGGACATTTGATTCTCTATTTGTATCTTCTTTTTTCTATGTGATGTCAACTGGCTGTTCTTGTTTGCTACGTACTAATATTGCTGGGAGTGATTCACTGTTTGTGTTTATTATTTTCAGTGTGAGGTTGTTAGCTGGATGTTAATGCTTACTAGTATTGCATGAAATTTTGTGATGCTTTCTCCCGTACTTTTTTATTGAAGCTTGTCTGTTTTTGACTGTCTCACTCTTTTCTCTGCAGATCGCAAAGCCTAGAAATTAAGGTGCTGCATGTGACGTACCAAATATCACACGGATCATTGTGAATGCTCCGAAAATCTCATGAAGCATTCTATTCTTTTTTGCTCTTCACAAATGACATTGTTCAGAACATAGGTGCACGAACCGAGCTGTGTTCACAACTGGAGTGAAGAAGACTTGTCTATCCTCTTTCGTCAAACAATCTCCCAATGGAACACCCTATGCGCTGATGCCGTATCACTGATTCATTTCTGGAGCGTCATGTTCGGTCATGTACTCTCTTGGTTTTCCCTTTGCTGTGTTCGAATAAACTGTCATTATTTTTATTTTTCACCTTCCTGCACTATGGATGCGAGTACTGACTGCCGTAGAATAGCAGATCGGCAACATGTTACAAAAATAAATGCAAAAATTTTATCCCAGAAATGTCAAGAGTGCCAGGGGTGACACCTATAAGTCAATTCACTGAGTGAATTGACCCATAGGCGTAAAATTCAAAGAACACCCATGGGTGTTGTAAAACGAACATACTCCCATTGTACACCCAAAAATAAAAAAGAGTGTGCCATGGGTGTGCAAAGAAGAGATTACGCCCTTTCGGATAATACTTACCTATAAAATGGGGTGTACGATTGGTCTTTTATCTCAAAAACACTTATAAGGGTGTGAAACGGTTTGCAGTGCATGACTGTGAATAGCGATGGTATTATGCGGGCGTTTCTTCTGAGACGGTATAGAAGGCTGGTTTTCTATTTATCAGAGTTCAGGTGGCAGTCAGCGCTTGTCCCGTGGTCTTCGTTCATTTGTTGTCCTTCTAGTGAGTGCGTTGTTTCATCTTCTATTTTATTTATGAAACAAAAAGGCCTCATAAAGCTTTTACTAGGGTTTTTACAACGCATCGTCGTCATCCAGCAAATTTGATGCTGCTTCAAATCCAGTACAAATAACACAGCATTTCATTGCTTTTTTCTTTCTTTACTGCATTCATTATTTGCAGTGGTTATGAGTGCTTCATGTGATTGGATCTGTCTCTTACATGGCGCGAAATTCGCAGCAGACATTTCAAACGACCCATTTCAGGATTTTTTCTATTGCAGTCGTTCAGTTAAAAGATGAAATGGAAGTTTAATTTTCTTATTCGCAGCACTTTCGATGCCTTTGGACGCGTGCTGGCATTCGACTGCACGTTTTTTTCTTTGCGCATCAGGTTTGTTGGCGTCTATGGGCCGGCGGTGTCCGCAAACTCTGCCGCTTTTTTTCGCTCCCTCGACACTTACCTTTTAAATTCTCGACATTTGGTACTTTTAGGAGATTTCAACTGTGTCTTAGACTCCCACACTGACGTCCGAGGTCCAGGTCGAGGCCGGTCTAACTGGAATGCCAAAGAACTTGAGCGTCTAGTACAACAGTTGTCACTGACAGATGTATATGACCGTACGTATGGCGGGAGGTATGTTTATACTTGGCGTCGCGCGACGTCGAGCAGTCGACTTGATCGAGCATATGTATCCCCGGCCTCATGGCCTTTGTACGCAATGTTGAGGTGCTGTCACTACCACCCACACCCGTGTATATAAGTGACCACCGCCCGGTTTCGCTGACCTTACACCTGCCTGCGGGGACGCCGGCGCTTCAGAGGCCATGGCGTCTGGATTGCCGCGTCCTTCAAGACTTTCAAGCGGCCCAAGGTTTGTCCCGAGCACTACACGCATCACTTATTGGCGCAAATCTCACTGACTGGGATCATCTGAAAGAACAATGGCGTCACCATTGCAGTGCGTCGGGTAGGGCACTTCGCGCTCGTGTGACGCAGGACGCCAACGTTTTAATGCAGAAAATCCGCATTGCCCACCGGGACCCGTGCCCCTCTCCCGTCATGCGTGCATGGCAAGCAGAGCTAGTAGACAGGTACCAGCGTATCATGCGCGCTTCTTCACTCTCAGCGGCAGCTTGGCGCTGTAGACGTGCGCCATGTGCACACCCTGAGGTCCTCCGGTATGCACGCCGGGCGCTCATCCGTCCGTGCGGCTCGCCTGCTCACACGCTACGCCCTATAGCTCCTGCCGCTACTGGCTCACGCGACTTCCAGGCTTTCACGCGCCACTTTGAATTTATGGCTCAGTCAGCTACTAGCGTAAGTTCTGCCGCAGGGGGTTCTTTGCACTCCCTCCTACAAGATTTACCCCGTTACTCCAACGCGGATTCTGACACTCTCCTATCGCCACCATCGGATTCTGAAATCAAAGATGCCTTAAATGCAATGAAAAAGGGTTCGGCCCCTGGACCCGATGGCCTCCCCGTCGAGTTCTACATCGAGTTTTGGCCCATTATTGGCCCATTTATGTCACGTGTCATCAGGCGATGTTTCCACGATCTTGCCCTCCCGCACTCTTTCCGTAGCGGCCGTATCACACTTATACCCAAGAAAGACTCCCAATCCATGCGACCCGAAGATTGGCGCCCCATTACCCTTCTCAATGCGGATTACAAACTCCTGGCTAACATTCTGGTACGCCGCATCAGTCCGTCTCTTCCATCGCTAATAGCTCCCCATCAAGTCTGTTCCATTCCAGGCCGCGACATTCATAGTCATACCTGGCTCACGCGTGACATAATACAGTACACCACTGGACGATGCGCCCAGGGGTTACTGGTTTCCTTAGATCAGGAAAAAGCTTTTGACTTCGTTGAACATACCTATTTATTCAACGTCTTACAATCATTCGGTTTTCCTGACAAGTTCATTCGCCTCATTCGTGCTATGTACGCTAACTCCGAGAGTACCCTTTTCCTAGATTCGCGCGAGCGCCGCCCATTCCAGGTTACACGAGGAGTCCGTCAGGGTTGTCCTCTTTCCCCTGTCTTATTCGTACTTGCCTTAGAGCCCTTTTTAAAGGCTATCGAACGAGATCCACAGATTCGTGGCTTACCCCTTCCTGGCCGCACTGAAGTTAAAGTAACTGCCTATGCCGATGATATTACTCTGTACATACACAACGAACAGTCACTGCAGCACGTCCTGAATGCCTTTTCCCATTTCGGTGGGATATCCGGTGCTCGTTTAAACTTGTCAAAAAGTCAGTATTTCTTCATTGGAAACCCTGCCGGACGTATTAACATCACGTTGCCTTTGCAATGGTCCCCCACCATGGAGATACTAGGTGTCACCTATAATGCTTTCGGTATACACGAAAATATCTGGGCATCTGTTATACAATCTCTAACAGAAAACATAGACGCTGCTAAGCACTTCGATTTTCCCCTTTTAGAACGCCGGTACTTGTCGCAATCGGTTTACCTCGGCAAATTTTGGTACTTATGTCACACCGTCAAACCCCCGCTCCGCGTTTCACAGAAAGTTCAGCGTTTAATCACCTCGTTCTTTTGGTCTGGTGGTACGGAATTATTATCGCGCCCCACGTTAGCGCAACCGCGCAGCCGAGGAGGCTTCGCGTTCCCCGACGTGGCCGTTACGGCTTCCATCCTGTCCCTCCGCACTTTATTGCGCGTTTTAAATAATGATGGTACGCCTGCGCAGACACTCGCGCGTTACCACCTGGGCCCATCCCTACGTGTCCTAGTGCCCGCTGTTCCTTTCAACTGTGGTCCGCAGTCCTCTCATTTACCGACTGTGTATCGTGCCCTCCTAGCCTTCCACCGCCGTCTAGAGACTACATGTCCCGAGATCGATGTAGCCGAAGCGAAAGTAGTGGACACAATGGCCGCCCTAGTGCAGCCTTTAGTACCCCGACACCGGCAAGCGGTAATGAGTCGCCCGTGGAAGCACATGACTGCAGCGGCGTTGCCGGGTCACCTTCGTGACTTCGTTTGGCGATGGGGCTGGGGCTTGCTCCCCACTCGAGATCGGCTGCAACGATGGCAGGTGGTACGCAGCGCCACTTGCCCGAACTGCGTCATGGTTGAGACCAACCGGCATGCGACGATCGAATGCGTGGTCGCCCGACTTTTTTGGCGTGCGGTCCATGCTGGTTTTCGTGGACAAGGTGTCCGAGGGTTCGTGTCCGGCGGGGGGTTCCCACGAGGGCACTTCGCGGCACTTTTACTAGTTGCCGGCCTGTTCAGCCTTTGGCGCAATCGCTGCGAAGCCGTCGCGGGGAATTGCCGTCGACGTGCTTTATGGCCGATATTGGGGCGCATGAGGCGTGAGATCCTCGCGTTCCTCTCTGAGGAGCTTTTCTTCTTGGGGGAGCGCGAGTTTCTGCGCCATTGGTCATGCCCTTTTGTCGGCGTTGAGCGTGATCGAGTTCAACTTATTTTTCGGCCGACATGGTGCTAGGCCGCACCGTCGGTTCGGAGTTTATGTGATTGTCTTCTCGACCTTTTGATCTGTGTTCGCCACCTTGATATCTCATGTCCTAGTGAATCTACCACCACGGTGATGTACACGATGGAAGAGAATGGTCACCCGCCCATTTACCCTTCTCCCCTATTCCCTATTGTGTCAATTGTGAGCTATGCTCGTTTGTTGTTATGTTGATCAGACTTCTGCTGTTCGCCCTATGTGAAAGTGTTAGTTTTTGTGATGTACAATTGTGAAAATGTGAATGTGTCCCTTGAACACTGATATGTCACGCAGGATGTATACTCTGTACATAGTGTAAATAATTTTTTTCTAAACAGTTGATATATAACATACAAACGGCGCGGGACAGGCGATTGCTCTTCCCTGGTGTTCTTATACCGAGCCCTCTAAATCACCATCTCTTGTGTAGTACGCGAGCATTACTTCGCTCATTGTGTGACGCCGCTGTCACCTGAAAGCCGCGGCAAAAACGCGGAACATAAATTACACCATATTTAAGGGCGTGCGTTTGTTGTTCTTAGGAAAGCGAGCGTTCGAATGCCGAACGCTGGTAGGGGATTGAGTACATGGCGCCCAACTCCCCAACAACGTCTAATGCAGAGTGACTGGCTGCGGAGTGAGCTCGGGGACCTGCAGCGAGGCAATGTTCTGGCCTATCGATGGCCGAATAACTCTTGACGTGCTTAACAATTTCTATGGCGACTCAACTAATGTTGTAGGGAACCGCGTTCCAAGGAACGACGTTCCAGGAACAATTTCCTTTTAGGAGGAACGAATTGTGTTAAATATCAGAGGGACTGTAACCGTAACTCGTTTACGAAGGAACGACGTTCCTTCTGTAAACATTTCACGGCATCGAACAGGTCCACACACGCAGAACATCGTGCAGAGCAGGGCCAATAGGCGACCGCGTGTTCTAAACTCTCCTGTGGTTACTAATACAGGTACATTAGCAACGTACCCACTACGTCACAAAGCGTAATTTTTGGGATGTTGGGAAGCACCCAGCACGACATTATTCGTTGTTCTGTGGAGAAGCGAGGTACCATATGTAAGCGATTATGTGCAGGGTGATTCCACGTAAGATCGAACAAACGATGGCTGGTCGACCTCTCAAATTTATTTCAAAATTTTATATATTATTGCCTGATGAGTGGAAAGAAGAGATCCGCAATTTGTTTTGCCGCCAAAATTTTTTCGAACCACAGGAAATCAATAATGACGAAGAGGTGGAGTGGAGCGCTCATCCACTCTGCTGTTTTGGCCAACTTTCGTTATGAATTGCAGAAAATATATTAAAGTTAGGTAGCTGAAATTTATTTACCTAAATATATGCATGTTTTTGCTTCTGCTCAGGTATTTTTAGTTTTTATGTGTAGTGCAGATGTTTTTATAAAAAACCTCAAAAATGGCCCAATCGGCAAAATTTTCTTTACTTTGAAGGTCTTTATCTCAAAAACGCCTTGTAGCAGAGGTACAAAAATTCCGCATTACGTTATTCACATCTTTATCTACCAAAGTGCCAAATCTTGAATTTATATAGTTTTCCAGTAAAGAGATATGATCGGGCTAAGTTCAAGAAAACACCGAACAATGAAAACTTCCGACGACAATTAAAAAAAACCCCATTTTTTAAATTTCTTAAACGTTGTCCACTTATTCTCCTCCACATCAGCTTTCACAATCATTAAAAACATGCTGCATAATGTCGTTGCACTAATAGTTACGGCCCCTCCAATGAGACCCTTAGGCAAGGATGGGCAATTCCGACTTCTTGCCCAGCAAGTGTATAAAATGCAGGTAGGATTGAATTTCTTTTTATTGAAAGGCCAGCAGGTACCTAAAAAGGTGTCGCCGGCCCTGAAGACGTTAATTTTGAAAATATTTGGTCACTGCAGCGGCCACGAGCGCGGGGCTACCGATCAGGCGCGCGCGCACCCGAGATGCTCGTTGTAAGAGACGGCGCAGTGAGAGCTCGTTTTCGCGTTCTCAGACCGATTGAGTTCGAAACAGCAACACCTCTCGGGTGATTTGAACGCACGTGCACCGGTAGTCGCAGCGATCTGGTTAATTGCGTCGCTTTCTTTTTCAGGGGGCATAAGAATGTCATCGTTAAACTGTGCGTTCCGTGAAGATCTTTCATTGCAGTGGTAGCAAAAGCACGCGTAGCACAAGCAGTCCGTCTCACTGACATTCACTGATCTTTCGGGCGTTAAACGTTCCTTCAAAGCATTTATGTCTAGGTTGGTAACTCTGCGAAATTTTGGCTTCTTTGCAATAATTAAAGGAGTACTGACACGATTTTGAGACATCGCAAAAGGGACATTTTTTGCTTCGTTGGTATACAGTGTCCACGCTGTCCACACACTGGAGTCGGAGAACACGTATCAAATATTTTAATTTGACTTTGAAGTTTTCGTCGCTGAGCATTTGCAAGCCAGCCACACTGCAAGGACATTATCCCGACAAGTCAAGACAGTTCCTCCGAGTTCGCGACTTCTGCGTCCTGCATGCAGCCTAAGTCGTAGAAATCACTGTCAGGGTCACTGGACGACAATTTACTCATCGTTGTCTATTGCACCACGAGCAGATGACGGATTTCCCGCTAGTACGTCACAAATTTCTGTATCTCCGTGACGTCACACTGCTATGAAACGACACTGAGAAGCCACCCCCTCGATATCGAAACCGAAAGTGTCTTTTTAAGGTGGCGCTAATTAAAATATATAGGATGCATTCCCAGGCACCACAATAGTCGTTTTAGGTTTCTCGACACCAGTATTTTTATTTAGAGCAACAATACGAAATTTTTAAAAATTCGTGTCAGTACTCCTTTAAGCTTCTTGTGCTTCGAAAGGTAGTCTCCACAATAGACTCATTCAGAGCTATACTTTCTCGTCATGAGACGCACAGGAGGAGTAGAGTAAGAGCAAAGCACAAGAACAATCCGCGCCGAATGAAGTGTGAACAGCGCACCGAACACGCGGCCAGTTCACGCCGTCTGCTGCCGACATCTAATATAGGCAAGCGCATCCGGTTACCGATAGTTTTGCTTTTCTTTTCATGCTTTCCACTGATCGCAACTGGCGCAGCGCAGTTTCTGTGGCAGCAGCGTGCGCGAAGCGAGCGCTCATAGCTCCCTTATAGAGTTTTCATCTTGCTTCCATCTCCGCCGTGTTATCAGCGCCTAGCTGAGATGCGAACAGAGGGCGGATAGAATAGCGAAGCTCCAGTGCACGTGCGTTCATTTCACCCGAGAGGTGTTGCTGTTTCGAACTCAATCGGTCTGAGGACGCGAGAACGAGCTCTCACTGCGCCGTCTTTTACAACGAGCATCTCGGGTGCGCGCGCGCCTATTCGGTAGCTCCGCGCTCGTAGCCGCTGCAGTGACGAAATAATTTCAAAATTAACGTCTTCAGTGCCGGCGACACCTTTTTAGGTACCTGCTGACCTTTTAATAAAAAGAAATTCAACCCTGCCTGCATTTTATACACTGGCTGGGCAAGAAGTCGGAATTGCCCATCCTTGCCTAAGGGTCTCATTGGAGGGGCCGTAACTATTAGTGCAACGATATTATGCAACATGTTTTTAATGATTGTGAAAGCTGATGTGGAGGAGAATAAGTGGACAAAGTTTAAGAAATTTAAAAAATGGGGTTTTTTTTTAATTGTCGTCAGAAGTTTTCATTGTTCGGTGTTTTCTTGAACTTAGCCCGATCATATCTCTTTACTGGAAAACTATATAAATTCAAGATTTGGCACTTTGGTAGATAAAGATGTGAATAACGTAATGCGGAATTTTTGTACCTCTGCTACAAGGCGTTTTTGAGATAAAGACCTTCAAAGTAAAGAAAATTTTGCCGATTGGGCCATTTTTGAGGTTTTTTATAAAAACATCTGCACTACACATAAAAACTAAAAATACCTGAGCAGAAGCAAAAACCATGCATATATTTAGGTAATAAATTTCAGCTACCTAACTTTAATATATTTTCTGCAATTCATAACGAAAGTTGGCCAAAACAGCAGAGTGGATGAGCGCTCCACTCCACCTCTTCGTCATTATTGATTTCCTGTGGTTCGAAAAAATTTTTGGCGGCAAAACAAATTGCGGATCTCTTCTTTCCACTCATCAGGCAATAATATATAAAATTTTGAAATAAATTTGAGAGGTCGACCAGCCATCGTTTGTTCGATCTTACGTGGAATCACCCTGCAGTTTGTTGATGCGGCGGTTGATGACGATGAATAATTATGGTTGCGCCCTTTGTAATGGGTTGGAAGCTTTAAACGACCCACTAGTTACGTAATGCATATTGTGTGACGCCCGGTCGTTATTTAGCTGTCCCGCCACGCTTTATAACACACTTTAACCGGAGAAGTGTAGAGCGAGAGAGAGAGAGAATTGACTTTGTTGAGACCCTGAGGAAATGGATCATGGGAGCCTTATGGGCTTCCTTGGCAACCAACAGAAGTGCACTTGCGAGGAACCCACTACGCTATAAATCATTGTAATTTTTTGAGAAGTAGGGCAGTAGGCACTGTGCCATTTTTCGTCATTCTACAGACAGCCGTGGTACCTGCTAAACGCATGTAAGGCATTATGCGCACTTTGTTGATGCTGTGCGTGATGACGATGAAGAATTATGGCAGAGCTCTTTGTAATGGGTTGGAAGCATTCAACAACCTACTCGTTGCGCAATTCGCATTGTGTGACGCCTGGTTACAGAATTCGCGCTGTGCGACGCTTGGTGCTTATTCTACTCTTTTACCACGCAATATTGCATATGCTAATGAGGTTCCTTCCCGACATGAAGCCTGTATAGGACCTTTTTGCAAATCAGTTTCAAGCACCGGCATGGCTCAGAGGTTGAATACTGGGCTCCCACGCAGAGGGCCCAGGTTCGAACCTCGTTCCATCCTGGAATTTTTTTCTCATTTAATTTTTTTTCTTATTTCGAGCGATACTGGTTACGGACACCGGCGGCGGTAGCGGCGGCGGCGGCGGCGGCGGCGGCGGACAACTACGGCACCAAAAACGGCCGGTGAAATGATCTATTCACAGCTTTCGCTGTAAAAAGCACAGCATATCCAGGAAATGAATGATGATGAAGGAGCTTGCTCCAGATGTTAAATCCGGTAAACTGTGAATCCTCTGTACATCTCCTCAATCATCATCATATAAAGAAGTGACATGTGAGCTGTGGTGTAGTTGCATATAGGCTTCCCAAGCAACGCTTAGCGGCGCTGCTGCTCTTGACAGGCAGCGCCATCTCTGGCAGAACAAGAGAAACAAGAGAAAAGCGTTTTCCCTTTTCTCCACCGTGTTGTCGCTCGCTTCTGTGCGCGTGCAGAGCTCTCACGGCGCCTCACAATGTACCGCGTGCAGTGCGGGTTCAAAAAGACCTCACAGCTGGACAAGCACTTCCGAAAAGCGAACTTGATAAAAGGAGAAAGGATCGTCAATGACGTTAACGGCGAAGAGGAGACCATCGACGACAACGACGCCCGACTCAAAGCGAAATGCATTTCCCAAGTCGCGATTACACGGTGTAGGACGTATACCTTGACGTAAGTCTCATTCTGTCATGTTAAAGATGAATAATGGTCCACATGCACTCCGAAATGAAGCCGTAAACGCTATGGATGTTCTGCGGTGTCGACTACGAATCATATGATTGCTGTTTTGATATGGCATGCTTAGCAGTAGCAGCCGTGCACTTTCGTGAACAAACGTTTGCGGCGTCTTTGGTCTTTTGCAGTAGTCGCGCGACAAAACATTAACAAGTGTCTCATGAATGGCTGCGAAACACAAACACGGACAAAAAAGGACACCACGGGCCCAAACTCACAACTGTTTCCTTAAAGACGACGAAATGCACTTAACCTGAAAACCACCGACGATCCCTATTGAAACGTTCGGTATGGCCATTCCAATAATGCCGTATGTTTCCGTAAGAATCTACGGAAACATATGGGAATATATGGAAAGTATACGGAAAACATACGGATTCGGTATGGAACACCTGGAATTATTGCAATGGCGTTCGGAACGCTTCAATAGGGGACCCCGGCGGTGGAGTCGAACAACTACGAAAAAATACATGGGAACTGATTCCAGAATGCTACGTCATGTAAAGATAAACAAATGGTCAATTGTTAAGAAACTTGAGGCTGACGTCGCACATCTTTAACGGGAGTTCTACACGTGCTCTGCAAGGCAGCGAATTCCTTATCTGACATCCTAGTGGACGGCTCACTCACGCACTCCTCTACCATATTTCTGATACGAAAGGCTGCAATGAATTCCCGCTTTACTTTCTTTTGCCTGTCTGTCGAAAGAATCTTTGCATCGCTGACAACGGTGTGCAGCCGAACCACTCCTATTTGCATGAGCTGTCGCATTGGTTGTGCTTGATCAGACAGCTGTGTTTACTCTGCTACGGGAGGATTCCACAATCTTTCCAAATCGTGGGCAGAATAGGCAGTTTTAGAATAGGGTACGCTCAGTTAGCGGTCCTTGCGGTTGCGCGCAAATTCCTTACTTAACGGGGGCCCGCAAGAGGTTAGCATACGACGTGTGCGCAGTGGCGGAAAACGCTAACGCAAAGCTTTACGTACGCTATTTCAAAAACTCTCAGTTTCGAAAGCATGTTATGTGCTGTAGCAGTAGTCAACCTTACCTCCACAGCCAAGCTTTCCATAGTGTAGGCATGCAAAAGAGCCCAAAAAGCTCGGAAAGCGGCCCCAAGTAGCTTGCACTTCTTCCATACGTTTAACAGGTTGTCTCCACGGGCTGACAAAATCAAATAGGCAGTGCAGCGTTCTGCCTTTCCTATCGTCACCGTATGGTTCGCAATGATGAGATGGCAAGGCGGAATACACCGCCTCGTTAGGTTGTCCTCGAACGTGTCGCTTTCGCCTCGCTTTGCACCGCACGTTTCCGGAACATCGCGCTCGGTGTGCTCCCAGGTTTGTAGGAATTAACCGAGTTGCGGCCAATTGTGACGAATAGATCAGAGTTTGATGTCATTAACGATATATATGCTGCCAGCGCCGGAGAAGATCGCCGAGTATTATATTTTACAAATTACTAGCGCGAAATTACGTGCTCTTGTACCACCTGTGGAAAAGGTGTTCTTTCAAATGACAACTGCAAGTAGCGCACTGCTCAAGTTCTTCATCATTCGGGCACCCAGAAGACTAAATTTCTGGCTTCAGCCCGCTAGCTGAGGTATACTTGAGACCCTTGCGATAGAAGAAAGTAGTGACTCCTTTCGTGCTATTTCCAGGGAAAAATAGAGAGGGGTGGCCACAAAACCTGACGCATGTAAATGAAAATTTACTGCGACAACCTGGGGATGTCATTTTGTTAGGTCCACCTCAATGAACCTCGTGTTGCAGACTTCGTCAACGACAGGACCAGTAGTAAACACGCTCGTAATACGGATTAATACAGGAATCTGGGCGAGTTGTTTAGTTAACATGTGCAGGTAAACGTGCAGCGCGGCACAGACCAATGACAAAAAGACAGACGGCACGAGCGCTGACTCACATCGAGAAATTATTACGTGCGCAAAAAATATACATCCATCTCTAGTTATATTTCAATAGCTTGTTACCTCCGTTTCTCTTGTTTATACAGCACGCAAAATGCAACTTAAATGTATATTTGTTTGTGCACGCAATTAAATTTCTCAGTGCTGAGTCAGCGCTCTCGTCACTGTCTTTGTCCTTGGTCAGTGTTTGGCTGGACGTTAAGCCGAAAATGCTTATAGCGTGGAGAGCAGCCACTACTTGGCTTGACTGCTTTGGTGAGCGTGCACGTCCAAGATAGCGCTGCCGTGACGTATGCTGTTGCTAGCACAACACAAATTACTAGGGCTGAAAGCGACGTTCTCGCCGGTAACTAGGTTATTTGGCTAAAAACTAAATTTTGGGGCAAGGTTCCTAAATCGGTATGTCGGCCATGAGAAACGGAACTGCAGTTATTTGAAAAGCGTTAACGTATAGAATTCCTGTGCGTGGTGAGACGAGAACAGCACTGCAAGTAGTGTTTCATTTCCGGAGAGATAAAATTAGTGACATAAAAGCTGTACGTCTCCAAGAATTTGAGCTCGCCAGCTCTCCATGCTGTCACGTGCAGTGAGGGGCCACCATACCCTAGCTAATGCATCATAGAAGCATTCCAAGTTATGTATAGAATACCTGTTGCGGGATGCCCACTTGCCACGGAAAGGAGGAAAAAATTGCTTTCTTCAAAACATTGTTTTATAGGGCCCCTAAAGGGGTATTCAGACGGGGGAGAAATGCTCGGGGGGTAAAGGCGGAACCTAGTGACGTCAGCTCACGAGGAGAAGTCTCCACAAATGCCCCCCACTCACACGGACGAGGCAAACGGAAGGGGAGACCAGTGTTACTAGACTACTCTGGTGGCTTGCACCACCCGTTTGACGAGCTGCTGACGACGAGCTGCAGACGACCATCCAGCTGCAGACTGGACACCCACTGCCGCTCTCTGCAGGAGCAAGTGCAACAATGTGGCCAAACAAGAGCCCGAAATTCCGCCACATCCCCCACCGCAGGGGGATCGTTTGTCCTTTCGAGGAAAACGTCCCCGTCTCCTCCGAGGAGGCGCGGTGGGGTCACGCCCACTCGCTAATCCGTGACGTCGCTGTCACGTGATACGCAATCCCCCCGTCTCCCCCGAGCATTCCTCCCCCGTCTGAATACCCCTTAAGCCAACTTCGGGAACTCTTTTTTTTTTTAATGCGAAGCATTTCTTAGCGAACCTCTGGCACTTTGGGCGTTTCTATCTACGTATCCATCTATCTATCTATCTATCTATCTATCTATCTAGCCGCCTACGTCTGGGTGCTCTCATGATCGCCTCCTCTAACTTGGTGTAGACCAAAATTTGCATGGGAGGGTAACAGGATTTGACGAATATGATTGCTGGGTCATGACATGAATAACGTCAAAATCCTGCCGCGTACGTCGTCAAACCCTTTCCACTAGACACGTGTGGCACATACCCGTTTACCACGGACCGCGGTGTACGGGTATGCGCCACAGGTGATTGACAGTTTATGTCTACCCAGGAAGGGTGAGAACAGACATTGGTAACTTAAATGCTAGAGCGTTGAGGAAAACCAACATCGGCAGCGTTGACTCAACGAATGGAAAGAATGAAAATTAGGATCCCAGCAGGAATCGAACCCAAGCATTCAGCGTGGCAATCAGGTATTCTACCACTGAGCCACGCCAGGTCTGTAAAGTGGTTTGGAAAAACAGCCTACGCAGGCGAAATAACGGTGCAACGTCAATTGTGGCTGCCTAATTTTACAAGAAAGCAATAAACACTGCATGATACTCCTACGATGTGTACTCCTACGATACAGGCGTCATATCAGATTAATGTCTGTAGTTCGAGTGTTGGCTCCGCTTTTATAGCAGTCTAATAAACTATATGTTTGTATTTCTATTATTCAGCAAGCTATATTGAAGCATTGCTCGACCGCGGAGGAATACATCAACGAAAGTTACGTATGATATTCACATCATCGCACCGTAAAGTGCACTTAGACCGCCAGAACGACGCAGCATTTCTTACGATCTTCAGTTCTTACGAGGCTGTGCGATGACCTCATGCTGACCGAGGACGATACCAGATTGACTGACAGCCGCTTGGTAGACTAGGCTACGTAGGCCACTTACGCCCAGGTATAGTCTACGAATACGACAAACACCATCCACTGATGTTGGTCTACGTACCACTATCCAGGCCTACCAGCCTCGACGGCCTATACCTCACCAACGCGAAGGGTGGCTTCAGGTTCCGACACGTCGCCGGCTCTGTCGACAGACAATTTGTCGACACAATGACCGAGGCATCCACGAATTCCAACAGCTCTACTATACCACATACTTCACTACACATGGACCCCTCGTCACCACGATCACGACCGGATCCTATAACAATTCATGACCAGCTGCTGGTGCTCACTGATCACGGGGATTATGCCCTAGTTCAAGAACTGTCAAGAACTTCTTGCACACATGCACACGGGTTCGTGAAACATGCGTGCGTTTTCGGGACACGTATAAGCACTACATATCAGCTTACCGCTTCTGGTGTTCGTAATACCCACGTTGCCATTGGCAGCGTTACCCAACCGTAA
This sequence comes from Rhipicephalus sanguineus, assembly GCF_013339695.2. Taxonomy (NCBI): domain Eukaryota; kingdom Metazoa; phylum Arthropoda; class Arachnida; order Ixodida; family Ixodidae; genus Rhipicephalus; species Rhipicephalus sanguineus. Next base: position 138,605,211 of record NC_051183.1, on the reverse strand, counting down.
ACAACTGGTTATATAACACATATGAGGCTCTTCAACATATATAGTGTGCGTATAAAATTTATACATATCTTTAGCGTAATTTTATAACGTGTCGCTATGTGAAAAACTTACGCCACAGTCACCTACCCGCCGCTTGCTTCGCATAGTATCGACTCCCACGGTGCGTGAGATCTGCCGATTTTTTAATTTAGAGTCGCCGCGTGCATTGAGTTCAAATTGCCGTCACTATCAACAATGCCAAATGCAGAAGCGCTACGAGCCGCGGGCGTGCCAAAAAAATCAATTCATTGCCCTCTCCGGGCCGTTCAGTATCCGCAGCGTTGGTCGCGACGTCACCACTCTCGAGTCGTCATGATAAGAACAACAAGAGTCTGTCTGGTCCCCAGGTACGTGCTCTCGCCGCTCTTCTTCCCCGCACGGTAATAAGCAGCGCTCGGTTAGGTGGAGAGACAAGCCGCCGAACGGAGCTTAGCGAAGAATAGAGCGGAAGTGAGGACCGCTTGAGAACCATGAAACGCATGTAACTCCACTATTAGAGCACGGTGTCGAAAAACTCTCGCGGCTAATTGTTCATAAACGACTCGTGCACAACTGAAACACAGCAACTAAAATTCAACCGCTGGGTGTTTAAGCGATCTTTATTAAGGGAGCTGCATGCATACAGTAAAATGCCGCCTAAAGAAAGGCCTGTTGACAGAACTATTCAGTTACACGAACTTTTATCGCGATGGCGTAGAACAGCTCAATTAACAAGAATTCTGGTGTGGACGTCGGTGTCGTTGGTTGACACCCTGATATCCGTTACATAGATATAAATGAATAGTGAAAACCTTGCGTTACAGGGGGAATGAAACCCAGGCCTTCTGAGGGGCAAGCAGGTGTACTACGACAGAGTCTCGCCACTGCTTGAAAACGTTTCGGCAAAAACCCTATACGACTATTGATTAGTGCGAGGAGTCTCCTTAACGCAAGTAATATTGCGTGGGAGAAGCGTAGAAGCGCACTAGGTATCAAAACGTGAGCAGCCGTAGGACTAAGTGGTCTAAAGGCCCAGCTGTTAAAATCACTCAGGCATATTTAATCGTCCAACATAAGGAACAGCATCAACAAAGCGTGCATAGTCTCAAGTACGCTTGTTGCCTTCGGGACGCGTAGTGAATACTTCGCCGATTCGTAAAACGCGGAATCATGCTGTAGGGGACACTTCGCAAACACACTTACAGAAAGCATTTTAACACACTTCCAACGGTAAATCTTTCGCGCACCAACGTTCCTTGCGTCACGGCCGAGGTGTCCCCAGACAAGCAAAGTCAGGCTAGGGATTTACGCGACGAGAACGAGGCCCGATTTCACTATCGCGCTATCCTCTTGACAGCGAAGCTCACACGTCCTCCCATATTTCATTCCCCGGCGGTAGCGCCATCAAACCTAGCACTAAGAAACTTATGTTTAATAGAACTAAGTGGATAGCACACTGAATTTCTACGAACATATATTGGCGACATCATCCAATGCCTCCTAGGTCATTGGGATTACTGCAACAGGCACAGCCGCAGTAGTTAAGGCGAAATCCTTAGGTGCCTTATCAAACGGCAAAAGTGACCGTCGCTGTTGGCAGTGGCGGTGTCGGCGCCAACATGAGTGATTCTCAAAATTATCATCCCCTGATGGCATCACCCGTCGACTTCAAAGTTCGCCTAAAGTTCTGACGTCATTATGACATCACATACCGTGGCGTCAGGTGATTGCGTCACCAGATTACATCGGAGCTCTTTCAAAGATTAGCACATCACGCTAAAAGGTGCCGATGCTTCCGTTCCCGAAGCCACTCCACAACCACGTTGGGTGCCCGAAGTTTTCACGGGGGGGAGGGGCAACAATACAGTTGACTGAGAAGAAAAAAAGGTGACCTTCAAGTCGCCTTAGGCAAATACGCAAGGGACAATGCGATCTTTGTGGCAGAGTTTTACCGTGGCCTTCACGATCAGCTATACCAACAGCGCGCCACCACACCTAACCGCGGGTGGTATCATTTTACGTTGACAACGACACTTCATTACCACGGGACGAAAAGAGGGCACTACTTTCTTTCGAACCTGATTGGCTGCCCACTTACTTTCGAAGTCGGCCGAATTCATAGCCGCAGCGACAGCTGCAGTCTTAGCCCTACACCACAACCACGTGGTGGTTATGAGGAGTTTCAAATGGAAGCGCAAGTCACTCGATGAATATGGGATACCTTGCGCAGTAGCCCTGATGTACTTGGAAAAAACCACCCAGAGTGTTGCACCGGAGAAGGCGCATGAGAGGTTCAGAAACAGTTACAATAAATCTCAGAGTGAAGCAAAAAGTTAGTGCACTGTTCCCGAGATTCTTCAGAAGCAGGAATTCACGTGCAAATGAGCAACATGACAAATAAATGGGTTGAAGTTTCTTTTGAACATCTGATGTTTCCTTCAGCTTGTGATAACTAGCGACAGCATAGCTGCTTCCGTTCAGCAATCTTTTCACTTTAACAAACTTCTGAGGTCGCTTTAAGTTCGTTCAAGTATAGTTTTATTGCACGAGGATAACACAGGAAACGCCAGCCTGACGACGCCAACCCACAGCACCCTGACTTGGAGGGCGCGCACTGTTCTCGCATACATGTGGGATGCAGAGTAGTGTTGAAGATACTCTTGAAAAGTACACGGTTGTCAATTTGCCTTAATGCTCACGAAGATATCTTTGAGGTAAGAAAAATTCATTTTAATCTATATGTCATATACTACCATGCACATTAATCCACACCTGAATCCACCTGTAGCCACTGTAATTAACGTTAACTTACTTTCATGCGCTGCTTCATACTACTCCACGCCCTTATTCTGCTTGAGCTATATCAGTTGACCTCTATTAACTTTGGTGTGCCACTATATAGAACATCTTATTTCAATCTACTTAGTCAATAATACTCTAACCCTTAATCCAAATTATTCGACACTTTAATGCACACACCAATCCACCTTAATCCATCCTCTCTACACTACTCCGAACTTCAATCCACCTTACGCCGCTCTGATTTACATCAAACAATATGCAATGCTTCATTCTTTTCCATACCCTTATCCACTTTAATCCATCCTCGCTCAACGAACTTGAACGTTAATCCACACCCTAATCAACATTAGGACACTCTGATCCATTTAAGATAATAATTATGCAACACTCCATTTTGTTCCATACTCTAATCCACCTAAATCTGTCTTTTAGAGACCGCCAAGTCAAAACTGCATGATTCGTCGTTCAAAACAATTAGAAAGTCACTCACGAATCTGAGTACTTGAACAGCGTCAGGGTTATTTTTCAGGCGTTCATGAAGAACCCGGTCATGATTGGCTATGTACATGTCACTTAACGCAGGGAGCAATGCATGACCCAGTGCAGATACGATTTTTTTGTTTAACGACAGTATCATCCCATGTCGCTTAAGCAGAGTTAAGATAAAGACTAAGAAGCTCCAGAAATTTGTCACATGTCAAACCGGAATAGTTTTTGCAAGGAAACAAAGCAAACACTCCCCTCCTTGTGCGGATTCATGTATCCGAGCCAAGAACTCACAAAACTTCTGTAATGCCCCAGGAACTTTGTCGACATTGTTGTCCCTTACAGGAAAGGCTTCTCAAAAGCACTCACGGTATGCGTGGAAACAAGTGCCGAACTCCTCATGGGACTACCACTTCTGAAATGCAGCAGCACGGACACCCATCACCGCAGCAGGCTTTTGCAACTGATAACTACGGAGTTCATCAAGCCCCTTTTCAGCAACTATGCACTTAGCACAGCTGACAGACATGCCACTGTCAAGCTGCTGGAGCGTAAACCTATTTCACGAAAAGTTCTTATAGTGTAGACTAAAATGTCTATGCGTTCCGCCGCTGCAGCGATAATTCTCGGGCAGCACATTTTAGCATATACATTGCCTATACGTCACACTGACGGCCGTCTTGTAATATTCGATGTAAATGATTTGTAGTGCTCCATTCTCACGCAGATGAATGTATGAAGCCTGGCCGTTCTTATCGCCCAACTTCTTCAACGCGGTGGGGTGAAACGCTTCGCATTGCTGATCTACTCACATGGCGTTCTGCGTGGAAGCAACCAGCTGTGCTAAATTTCTAAATTAAGCGCGCGTGACTCGCACCAAGGCGTGAAACCTTATCACACGTGGCCGATTACTTGCGACTTCCAAGAAACCTGCTGCGGAACGGAAGCACTGCACATGGTGTGATCCGTACTCCGTCGCGAGTGTCGGTGAAATGGAGCATTCTTCATCAAAGTGTCGGCGCAGTGTAACATGCGCATAGTGTTAACTTCACCTGGTGTGGTCTATGCGATCGGTGAACTTGGTTGGCCGAGCACAGAACTTTTCTGCGAATCAAACTGTAAATAAGCGTTTCGTCGTCCAAGCAAGGCGAACAGCCCCGCCACGGTGGTCTAGTGGTTATGGCGTCGACTGCTGACCCGATGGTCGCTGGATCAAATCCCGGCCGCGGCGGCTGCATTTTCGGTGGAGGCGAAAATGTTTGAGGCCCCTGAACCTAGATTAAGGTGTGCACGGTAAAGAACCCCAGGTGGTCGAAATTTCCGGAGCTCTCCACTACGGCGTCCTTCATAATCATGTCGTGGTTTTGGGACGTTAAACCCCAGATATTATTGTTAATGAAGGCGAACAAGCAGAAGCAACAAGCGTTTGACGGACTGCTTAGAAGCTCAGCCATGTCTTGAACTTTTGTGCGGTGCGGTGGTGAAGACCCCCCCCCCCCCATCGCAAGCTGAAAGGTAAGATCCAAGTTTATTCTAACGTGCGCATGCCGACAGCATATATGTTACCGCGCATTCCCTGAAAAGCCTACGTTAATATCGCTAGCTGCGTTGTTCTTCACAAACAAATTCGTTCGCGGCATCGTAAAAGAGAAAAAGTACATGTATGAAGCCTCTGGCACAGGAATCGGTAAAACACGAAAGTGAAACGTGTCTTCACAGACGTAGTTGAGCGTTTGTTTTGTCTTATTTCTTCCCAAGGGCGAAGGAATGAACGCTATCGCAACATATTGTAATTTCACGCAAAGAACGGCAAGCAGCTAGAAACTTCCATCGCGCTGCTCAAGCAGAAAGGACGCAGGGAAAGAAAGTACACAGAATGAGCGCGAAATAACAACTGTCACAACCCAGCTGTTAAAGCACGCTGCTCAAACAATGGAGGACGCACAAAACGAACGCGCAAGTAGAGTGAAACCTCGGTGATGCGAATCTCACGGTCCCACCAAAAAAATTCGTATCTCCAGAAAGCATGCGTCAGAAGAAAGCTGGCGTACATTTTCATTTATTGTTTTTCGGGGCCGCAGCAACGTCAGGAAGAACCGTGAATGATTGTCAGTTAAGTGTTTAGATGTCGGCAATCACACCAGTACCCGTAAATATACGATCCGTACGCGCATTTAATTAATGAACCAGGTGCGTTGTGACCCGCGACAGTTATAGCCCCTTCCAAATTTGAGTATGCTTTTTTTGCATGATACCGGAGTACTGCAGCGAAAGTAACAAAAGAAGCACTTTGACGCGATGGATCAAGGCCACAAAATTACGGAACCACGGTCCTGTGTTATGATTTTGTTATCGCGGAGGTGTTGGGGATGTTTTTTCGGAGATTTACGGCCGTTCCCTCACAAAGGCGACCTCAACGGCCACGCATGTGGACGTTGTGAGGCCTGACTCCTTCGCCAAGACCGTCCTCGCCTTCTCTCGGTCCTCGTCCACCTTTCATAGGATGTCTGACGCACGAGGCAGGCGCGTGTCAACACAGTACAATGACAGCAGCCTGTGTCGACATGTTAGAAAGAAAAAGCATGGCGTTAATGTCCTCTCTAATTAAAACGCGAAGGCACACGGAGGCACATAAGAGCCTCAAAGATTCGAGCACAGAATCTCGGAGGCCGTGACGCGTGTCTGAAGGTTTATTCTGACAGTAAGAAAAGTGTTTTTGTTACGCCATGATACTGACGACTTGGCGGTGCGGCACGCATGCCCACGCGCTTGCGTTCCCGCACTCGCACGTGCTTGGCGCGTCTTCCGCGACAGCGCGAACAGCACCTCTTCGTACCTGGGTGGTAGCGTGCGTTCGTATCAAATGTCACTGGGTGAAAATCGGTTCGCAACAGCCGTACTCTATCACAGTGCAGGCCAATGGGCCTTGACCGGGACCAGTGAAAAATTCGTATCACCCTGAAATTTCTATGAGCTGTGATTGTGTACCGACGTTTCAATGTATACACCGGATGAGCGCGAACTAACTGTCACAGTTGTAAATTATTTGCGTGTGAGCAGCGCGCTCCTTCTGCAAAAGCGATCGCTGCATTGAGCGAACTGACCTTCGTGCTATTTGTAACTTCAGCGCAAACTTGCAGTGAGAGCACAAGACGTACAAACCACCACCATCACGAGATAAGCGCACGCGCTCATCGCAACGCGTTGGGCGACGACATTTAAAACGCGCCCTTTGAGCCATTCGGGCCATCGCGCCAGTGATAAGAAAAACACGCTGATATGCCACGGTTCTCTGAGTACCGGCAACGGCAAATGGTGTATATAAATAGCTCGCCGTTAGTATGGCGATGAACGTGCCGGCTGTGGCCGTATGGCTTTGTGCCGCACGCTGCAGAGCAAGGGGTCGTAAGTTCGACTCCCGGTGACGGACCGTTTTCTTCAAGTTTTTTGTTTGCCATCTTTTAGTCTACATATCTTACAACGCCATATCCGTGACGGAAATACGTCAATGGAGCCGTGGTGGACCCCGGCGTAAAACACTTTCGTGTTAAAAAAGAATCAATGTTGATAAAATGTTGATGGCTTGGTGGGCTAAATTAGGCACGGGGCGCTTCGTCCTGTGTTTTCTTCTGTTGTCCGCGTCTTTGTGCGCTGTATGTTGATAAAATGTCTAAAACGTTTTCTCTGCTGGCACCGCGCATCATCGTAACAATACGCAGCAAACAGCCTCAATCAGGAAAGTGATGAAAGACCGACCGTGAACAAAAGCACCCACAATAGCGCTATAACAGGGGTGCAGCATTTGCGCTGACGCCGGAAGTTGGAAAGGCAACGAGAGGTGCTTTACGCATTTGTGGCAAACTGAGGGAACCGCCGCCGCAATGGGAAAGCGAGTGACGCGGTGGTATGTGAACGCGTTGGTGATATCACGTGGGGACGCTGAGCACGCTGCACGCATGGGCGCAAGAAGCACTCAACGACGCTGACGAAACAGGACTGCGTGCACGCGAAATGTAACATCTAGAATGGTTGGAGAAGAACACTTGGACAATCGCGATGCAATATTTTATAAATTACATATCAAGATACATATCAGATGTTAACTGGTTTCTATTAAAAGTAGCGCCACGCTTTTAGTAGCTCATTCGGAAGAAAACACTGAAAAGAGATGTTCAGAGATGTTCTCCCAGACGTTTGTCTATGAGGCAACGACACTTGAGTCTTTCGTCTTTGTAAAAGGCTGCTTACGTAAAAGCTCCTGTCAACGGGGTTTAATAGCTTGACGCCATTCCCAAATAGAATTTTTAAAGACGACAGTCTTTTTTGGGATACTTAAATGGAGAAATTTTGGTCTGTCTTTCTGTCTGTCTGTCTTTCTGTTTGTCGGCACGTCCCTCGATTCAGCCACCCGGCCAAAGTTGAACCACTTGCCTAAGGGCCAGCCATCTTGAACGCTGACTAGGTTCATACTTGTGTACATTGTTGATCAAAAAGCAAACATTACGCATATCTGAAGCGCCACATGACTAGGCAAATATTAGGTGGTGTGTTCCTTAATTAGAAAATGCATACATACGTAATTCTAAATGCCCTAGTTTCTTAAGCTGCGCTGAAAATGAGACTGCGCGTTAAACTTGACTTCCCTCCGTGCCTTCTGCACGAGCTCATTGTTGTGTTTCGGTTTGGGTTCTGCATTGCACTGTACGAATGCCATGGGGCACCCCTCTGGCGTTCCTTTTACACCAGGCGGTGTGTAAATAAGAGTGTGTGGAGAGTACTCGTTGAGTGCGGACGTTTCTTATGCTTCAGCGCTTCGCGCCAAACCGCGTGTTCGGGCTGGCTGGCGTCCCCGCCGGTCGTGTTCGTCACCGCCTGTCTTCGCCTGCTGCTGCGCCGGGACTACCAGCCCGCAACACAGCACTGATGTTTCCCGACGTCTTTCCAGATGGCGTCCATATCTCACGCGGCGCCTCTTCTATCGTCTTTAGACGACATTTGCAGCGAAGCACGCAGATACGCGGCCAATTTTTTTCTTCTTTTTCGGCGGCATTGGCGTGGGCGTTTTTCATCTTCTCACTAGCGTTCGTAAGTGCTTCTAACGGCCTCGCGGAAAATGGCTCCCGCAGCCACCGAAACGCGGGTTTGGCATTGAATACACCAAAAGGTTTTTGGTGATTTTTATGTGCACAATTTTCGTTGAAGGGCTTTACAGCGCTTCCCCAGAGGAGGGCGTTCACTCGATTACCGCGAATTTCAACCAATCCTTCATGGAATATGTCACGCTTTTTTATTTGTTTTGCCCAGCGGTACAGTGTATTATTATGTCTTCATGTTGTTCGAGCGTGCAGTGTAGCCCAATTTTCAAGGCACTTGCCATCGTTGCCTGATGGTTCGAGTTGAAAAAGCAGCACCGCGGAAAAAGCTTACTTCGTTTTATAATTCTGTTATTAGCTTCGCTGTTTAAGCTAGCCGTAATATGTCCGACCGTATCTCAAAAGATAACTGGATATGTCCTACAGAAATTTGGTAAATCCAACTACTCATCACTCATCCACTAAAAGTAAAGAAGACAACAGTTATCCGAACAAAAGGGTATGTGCCACAGAAAGTGGGTAAATCTCACTAATCGCCACTGGTCCACGAAAAAAGACGAAGGCAATAGTTCTTTCGCTTGGGGCTACCGTGCTTGGTTTAGCCACAGGAGTGTTTGGACGCTGTATGTAATTTCCTGCCAGAGACTAAAAGATTTGAATGTTAAGTATAACATAGTTCAGTTTATTTTTCGAACGCTACTTTCTCTAATCACGGCTCTATATACATGTATTTCTGGCCATTTTTCTCTCGTTTTGTCTTTCCCCTTTAAGCTTTATGAAGACAGCCTCTGATGAAGCTTTATGAAGTTGTACTGGTTATATGTAACGCATAAAAATATTACTTTTTAAAACCGTTCCCTTCAAAAAGTGAATTCATTCTTTGAGAAAGGCACCGTCCGATTCATGGCCTATCCTCCTATGTGGGTTGCGCCAAAGGTCTGAGGAACAACAACAACAACAACTAGGGAATGGAAAATACAATGGCGGCTACGAGCAGACCCGGAAGCGCTGGAAGTCCCAGGCCAACGTCAAGGTGCCCGCAGGTCTATGACAGGTGCGAACGCTTGATTTCAGCGCGAGTTTCTGTCTCTGGAGTTTGGGCATCCGTGTCGTGTCTGTGACTGTGTGGTTTAACACAAACCTCTCTGTGGTGATAATCAACGTTGAAACACCTAGCATCATTTAGCTAAAGCCTTGAAACGAACTAGAAACAACATAGAAACAACCTAGAAATAACCGTCATCACCAATCAAAGGCCTAGAAACAACCTAGACACAATTAGATTAGTCTTCAGAATCATCCAGCTTCGATGTTTCGAGGCTTACGAGGCTTACTGCTTACTGGAAGCTTCGCCAATGTTAATGTACGCACCAGTTACTGCGCCTTTTTTATTCATTTTTTTGCGGCGATGATATTCTTGAGTGATAAAGGGACGGACGGATCTTTTTGTTGTTGAGTAATTGAATGCTTCGTTTTGTATATAAATGACTGCGCAGCCACGACACCGAATGAATGAATGTGATAAAAAAAGAAGTCACAGTTCCGCCGCAAGGGCGAATCAATGAATGTGATAGCAAAAAATTGGAATGTCACACGAAGAACGGCAGGCTGCCCGAAACTTGCACCGCGCTGCACAAGCACAAAAGACGAAAGAAATAACACACACAGGACGAGCGCCAACTAACAACTGTCACAGCTCGACACTTAAAGCACGCTGCTCAAACACAAGAAAGGCGCAGGAAATGAACATACAGGTTTACATGACAAGCGCGAAGTAACAACTGTCACATTTGTTAATTCTTTGTGCTTGAGCAGCGCGCTCATTTCGAAAACGCGGCCGCTGCAGCGAGCGAAGTGACGTTTCTGCCACTCTGCAACTTCAACGAAAGCTTTCCGGTGAGAGCACAAGACGAACCAATCGCCCCCATCACGAGCAAGCGCGCGCGCACGGCCTACTTCGCCCTATATAGGACGAAGTACAGGCGTTAGCGGAGCGTGCGCAATCTCAACGAGCGGGTCGACGACCTTTAAAGTGCGCCCTTCGCGCTATCTCGCTGGTAATGCAGGCAACACGCTCAAATGCCCGCGATATCTGCGTACCGCCAGAGGCAAGCTGTGTATATAAATAGCTCGGCGTTAATATGTTGAAGCACGTACACTGCAAACGCAAACTAGTCGAATTGGGCGGTTTAAGGGCTACAATCCTCCTTAATACTACCTTCATCTGGACAGTACTCCCTTAGGGTGTAATGAGGTGGGTGCAATAAAGTTCTGCGTCCTCAATTTTACTTCGTTAAGAAATTATGTGGAAGAAAGGAGGTAAATTCACTATCTGACGCCATTCGTCGAATGGAGTTCAAGAACAAAAAACTCCCATCTCATTTCCTCCGGCATGTTTTCTTTATTTCTCCGAATCTTCCATAATGCATTCAGTGCTGGCGGGCATGTATGCAGTTGTACGGGGAAAGAAGTAAAACATAAGGCGGCATGCTTCAGCGCACTAAAATCCCTTGCACAGATAGCCCAGAGAAAGAGATACACGCGACCCTCTGAACGGCTTGGAGAGGTAGCGAGGAAGCCTTTGGCCTTGGCGGCTGCAGCCTGCTGCGCCCGCCCCGCCAGGTCAAAAGCAAGCCAGACGAGGCGCTATGCGCGCCGCGAAGAAAAAACTAGAAAAAAAAAGAAAGAAACGCGAGGATGGAGTCGTTCCCGCGGCGGCGCCATCGTCGTAGCTAGGCCGGCTAGGCCTTGTGAACGCCACTTCTCAAGTGATCAGCTGTGTCGGTCGTGTGTGCGCGTTTTGTGCCTGCAGCCTCACTGTGTTTCTCGCCGCTGGATGTGATATGCGTGGTTTGACGACAGTGCGACATGCTGCGCTACGAGTGCGATAATCGCGACGGCCTGTCGACTCAAGCGAGCGTGCCGCTGTGCATTACCAAGCAGATGACGGGCACCCTGCGTGCTCGGCACAGTCACGAACAAAAATGGTAAGTAATACTGATGTTCTGTCTCTTTGCGAGCCCTTATCGTCGCTTATGCACCTGTAGATGACCTTCTGCACATTGCGTCGCTTGAAAAGTGCAATGAAAAGCAAAAAAAAAAATCGGCATGTCAAGCTTGCGAAATGCCCGCCAGCGCACCATGAGCGTGGCATGTAACCCATGCCGTACATTACACGCATGTCACTCATTGTTTCCATGTTACCAGCTGTCATTTATGTACGTCATACAGTCACGTCACGCTATACCAATCTTGGTATGATATCAAGTTAGACAACCGGACGCCGGTGCACCAGGCTCCATGCCGTAAATGACATACATGTCGTTATTTTCATGTTACTATATGTCATTTATGTTCGTCGCACAATCACGTTACGCTATATCAATTTAGGTGTATGTCAAGCTAGCGAACCGGCCGCGAGCGCACCATGAGCGTGGCGTGTGTACATGACATGCATGTCATTATTTTCATGTTGCCAGCTGTCATTTATGTTGGACGTACAGTCACACTGCACAATACCAGTTTTGGTGTATATGAAGCAGGCGAAACGGCCAGTAGCGCTCCCGATACCATGTTGTTAAAATAACTCCATACATGACAAACGTGTCATGATTTGCACGTTAGAAACTGTCGTTTATGTGCGTCATAAACCTTTGTGAAGCCATACCTATTTCGGTATATATCAAGTTACGAAACAGTCGCAAGAGAACCAAGGGAGTGACGTGTAAATCATGTCGTTAATGAAATGCATATAATGATTTTGAAGTTAAGACCCATCATTCATGTTCTTCATGCAGCCGTGTCATGCCACACGAATGTTGGAATACATCTCATTAACGAAACAACCACACGAGCTATGAGTCATAGGGGGCTAGATAGATAGGTAGATCGATCCGTTCAAAGTCGTAGAAGTGTTTAACAAATGCTTCGCATTTAAGTCGTTAAACTCAGATAGCAATGATGTGTGATGCATGTTTTGGAACTTCTGTGAATATCACTCATGCTTCATATGACCAGTCAATCGACCCAGGAGTGCGCCCCGATAAACTTGTTTGCACGATATAATTTTCTTGCCTGCAATAAAGCATGAATGCGGCATGATGATTTCAGGGAATATACATTAGAGCAAAAGGCCACGGTTATCGCATTGTCACATGATGGAATGTGCATAAAGGACAACTTTGTTTGGGATTTATTCTTCTCTCCAACTTCATTTGCTTGTTTTAATCCTTCGTCATCGTGTCCATTTGCGCACATTGACATGTGACAAGACCGTGCCCTCTCATTTTGCAGCATCTACCTTGGACGCAGTCAACTACCCTGGACATCTTTCTCCCGCCATGCAACTGTGAGAACCCACCGAAGCACGGATTGTCAGGAAGTGAAAAGACTTTTCGGCAACAATTTTGCATTGCGCACTCTGCCCGTCTTCCTGAAATGGCATATTAAGGTACATAAGCACTGCACCTTCATACATATGCATCAAGGAACAGTGAAATAGCATATCAAGGTACATTAACATCATTAGGTTGGATTCATTTAGCTAGAACGAATAAATCATGTTAAAGCTATACAATGACGGCCATATCATGTGACAGACATCTGCTAAGTGCAGTGTGTATTGTGAAGCACATGCGTTTTATGGTATTGAATGAATGGATAAATGTTTATTCCAGCAAAATACAGGAAATGGACCTCAAGTGAAAAGCGACAATGGTAGCTTGAGAAGTGCACAAGGCCCAGTAGAGCAAAAAGAGAGAGCAGCAGAAACGTATGCACGTTCAAAGGCAAAACATATACGCATACAAAAAGAAACAGGAAAGACAAAGCAGAAGAAACGTGCACATTCAAAGGCAAACACCTACGCCATCTGCAAAGTGACAAAACCAAAAAGGGTGAACATTTACGCAAGTGAAAACAATGAAAATCAGAAAACAGTGAAAACAGAAAAGAAGGAACGGCCATTCAACGGCATGGAAGGAATGCAACTTCATTGGTCACGTATCAACAATGGCATTTGCCAACGTTAGATGTGCATATTCTTAGCCATTAGGAGATGTGCAAGGCTAGTTTAATCGCATTGATATAAGTCAGCTGTTGAGTCTGTCGAACCAGATTGTTGAATCATCTTGTTTATTCCCTCTCGTGAATTTGCTGTTTTGAATTATGTTGCCATAGTTTTCAAGGTCAATACATAGTATCATGACTGTTGACACAATTTGACAAGGTGAGAGCGCTATTTTGTGCCCAGGCCTTAGTTTATCCTCATTAGAAGTGCGCTGTTTATTTTTGCCATGGTTCAGTGCCAAGTTGCCCAATCTTCACTCCTAAACAGAGTAGATGCGGTTAATCAAGACCTTGCTAACGTTCACAACACTTTTAAAGTGTACTTATAATGATAACTTTACTGACATCAAAAACTACCCACAAATGGTAAACATGACAGGAGTACACTTCTGGTGGTGTTTCGCATTTTTTTTACATCCGTTTGTTTTTCACCCTGTGCACACGAAGTGAAACGCTCACAAGGAAATACTTAGCAGCATCTCAATTTTGTATTTATTTCGTGTTTTGACAAAATGCTTCTCAAGAGTTTTTCTGCTTCTCAAAAGAAGCAGAAAAACTCTCAATGCGCTCTGTTCAAGCCCCCAAAATGGGTTACATAAAAACACCGACTTTACCTCCAAAAGGAGGCTTTAAAAGCTCTCAAAAGAACCAGAAAAACTTCCAATGCACTCCGTTCAAGCCCTCAAAATGAGTTCAATAAAAACACAAATTTACCTCCTTAGTTCCGTCTGATCACTCCCTTAAAGGATGTAAATAAAACCTCCTTTTGAACCTCTTCTTGAAGGGGGTTTTGCGTAGTACCTTTTGGATGCACGTTATGCGTCGAGCCCGAAACTCCCTAAAAGGCTCAAACCCGTTTGCAGTGTAGGCTCCGTGGCCTAGCCGTCTAACCCCGCACGCTGCGGAGCGAGGGGTTCGAATCCGCGAGTCGGAAAGTATTCTGTTTTCATTAGGGATTTTATATATATATATATATATATATATATATATATATATATATATATATATATATATATATATATATACATATTTTGTAGAGAAGCATTGGAACGCTCTAATGGGTCGTCCTCTCAAGCGCCTCCTAGTGGGTCACCCTCTTCGCCTATCCTCGGAGAGCACGCCCCTCGTGCTCGTGCTCGTGAGAGTCTGCGAGTCTGCGCTCTGTCGTTGTGCATCGTCGCCGTCAATCTCGCCGTCAATAAACGTCTTAACAATATATATATATATGTGTGTGTGTGTGTGTGTGTGTGTGTGTGTGTGTGTGTGTGTGTGTGTGTGTGTGTGTGTGTGTGTGTGTGTGTGTGTGTGTGTGTGTGTGTGTGTAAATAGCTTTAGCGCAATGTTCATGGCATTGTGTTTAGTATTTCTTAGTGTTCTTGGTACTAGTTGATGTGTTCTTAAAATGGCATGATGCCAACCGCGGCGGAGCTTTCGAAGCAAATCGAGCTACTTCATGCTGATCTTGCAGAAATGAAAGATAGCTTGCAAATGCACAGCCATCTCTACGAGTTCAATAACACCAGGAATGAAGAGTTGGCAAAGAAAACAAAGAGCTCAGGGAGGATAATGAACAATTAGGTAATCGTCTGGCTGCCTAGGAGCAATACTCAGGCTTAAACAATTTCCAGATAAAAGGCATTCCTAACAGAGAAGGGGAAAACTGTCTTGCTGTGGTGCAGGAAATTGGCGAAAATGTTGGGTACCCCGTGGAACTGAAGGACATCGATGTCCTCCACCTTGTCCCGGGAAAAAATGGATCAAACATTATTGCGAGATTTCGCTACAGGGCAAAGAAAGCAGACTTTGCTTCGAAAGCACGGAAAGCACGAATTACGATTAGTGTCATTGGCTTTCGCAAGGACGCGGAGAGACCCGTGTTTATTAATGATCACCTAACCCCGGAAAAAAAGAGACTGTTTGGTCAGGGTTTGGAAATAAAAAAAAAACTAAGAATTGGAAGCATGTATGGACGGATTCCTGCGTAATCAAGACCAGAAAAAGTGGTGACAGTCGCGTGTTTCGGATATGCGAAGCAGGCCATCTGTCTATTTTTCAATATATAGTTGCGACTAACGTAGCCTGAACAACCATGCATTCCTGTGTTTTTTCTTATCAGCAAACTAAAACATTCATTAAAGATAACCCACCTGCTTTATCACTGATTCACTTCAACGTCCGTAGGCTAAGGAAGCATCATGATGGCCTCATACACTTCCTATGAACAATTGATCACACGTTTTCCGTCGTATGCCTTTCTCAAACATGGTTAACAAATGACGATGGTAATCTGTACGGCTTATCCAGCTATACTTCTGAGTATTGCAAACGTGTCTCAACCCGTGGTGGCGAATCTGCCTTCTTTATTGATTCATCGATGTCATATAGGCGCCGTCGCGATCTTTGTTGACTTGAACTGTGACTCGGTCTGGCTAGAACTTGACCACAATATTTTTCACTAAACAGCAGAAACACAAACATTGCATCAATCTACCGCTCTCCGTCATTATCTATTGCTTATTTTTGCTCGCAACTTGAATCCCTCTTAAACCTTCTCGTGTTCGAAAATAAAAACATCATCATATGCGGCGACATTAACAGTAACATAGTTGACCTTCACAGTCATTCATACGCTGGTGATTTTCCCGTTTTAAAAGCTTTGTCTTCTCTTCATTAATCACAGCTCCTACTAGGCGCAATCCATCGGGCACTCATACAATTATTAACCACATTTTGTCCAGCTTGACAACGAGCGCCTCTGCGGCTGTAATAGACAATCGGTTTAGTGACAATTATCCTATTCTTCTGAGAATAGGATCTGCTCCTTTGTCCCGTCCCACAAACCACAAAGAACTCACGGAATCGGTGTTTAACAAAGAAAGATTTTTTCCCTTAGTTAACCAATTATATTGGACTGATGTCACACAAGATGAATCTCCTGTGCAAGCTTACGACTTATTTTCTACTCTAATAACAAACTGCATAACACATAGCACATCGTATGTCCCAATGTCTAGGTGGTTTAAAGTTCGAAGAAATCCATCGATCACTAACGGATTACTGCGCTCCATTTCCAAAAAAAAAAAAGATAGAATGCCCAAGAAGCTAAAATGTCAACCAATTAACAAAACGCTACAAATTCACTCTACGAAATATTCGAATACGCTTGGGTCAGCTTTGAAACGTGCAAAGCCTGGCTGTTTTGAAAAGCGCAACGTAACGGATACTAAACGAAACTGGCAGCTTATTAAAGAGTTCCTGAACAAAAAGTATTCTCATGCGCGAAAAACTATAATAAAAAGTGCATCCAGCGCATGTACAGAGCCAACTGTTATTGCAAACGCTTTGAACGACCATTTCGCCAACACTGAAAATAATCAACATGCATCATCGCTTACTCCCCTATTGCGCTGTCCGCATTCTTTTTACTTAGATCCTACTTCTAGCGCTGAAGTTCGCTCTGTAAACACTCCGTTAAAAACAACCCAGGCGGGTTTAGATTCCATTGAACCTTCAAGAGTCAAGATGGTAAACGATAAAGTCTCACCTGTCCCTGCTAACATCACCAACAAAATGTTTAAAAATGGTACATTTCCAATTGACTAAAAAAGCAGTAAGATAACTCCCGTTTTCAAGAAAGGTAATCGTGAATGCATTAACAATTAGCGTCCGATTTGCATTCTTCCATTTTTCAGTAGCGCGATCGGAAAGATTTTGTACAAACGCCTAATGTCATGCTTTATAAAGTCTGACTCTGCTCATCAATTTGGTTTCCGTCCAGGCTTGTCAACTGAACTGGCGCTCATTAGTTTCACGAACAAAAGCAAACTAGCTATTCTTGACGGTTCACTATAGGAAAAGCTCAGTGAACAGGCGGCGCCACGGAGCAGTACTACTAGCGCCAATATGTGGCGGGAGCTCGAAACGGCGGGTCTGCCACGGAGTGGCGCGGCGTTTTGAGGCGGCGTATTTGAATGCAGCTGCCTGCATAGTTTCGGATGCCGCGAAATGTCAAAAATAGTTCTTTGCGGCTTCAAACCTGTGCAGCGCTTGGAGGAGTACTTCCGTCGGTCTGTGCTACTCAAAGGCGAGAAGCTGTACGATGCCGGACACGTTTATGACGTGAAGGAGACGGACGGCGTTGTTGTAAGCGCGCGATGCCATTCTCAACAAGGGAAACAACTATACGTCGTCTCTTTGCGGGTTAGTACAGCACGCTTCCATTTCAATCCAAAAGCAAACATTTGCCGTTTCTTCGCGCCTTGGTGAAATGACTTCGCTTCCATTTGTTAGACAGCGCCGTTGCACAAGATGAGCGGTCGCAGCCGTGTAGGCGACTGCGCCGCACCGCCGTCCTCGCGGGCTGGCAAAGGAATCAAGCAGGACGGTGTTCTGTGGTTCAAACGAACTCGCCCAAAATCGCGCATTTATCACGCTGCATTCGAGCCCTAGCTTGCTGTTCGCTCAATGCAAAAAAAAAAAGTCATGCATGCGCGGCTGCTGGCAAATGACCCGCGGGTGCAAATTGCCGCGTTTGAGTCGATCAGTACTGTACAGAAAGTACTTAAATCTCAGCGGCTGTGACGTTTAATACCCCGTGCTGCACTGTATGCACTACGGGGTATTTTGCATGTCGTAAAAATGGGTTAAGTCTTTGGTGCAAAATATATGGGCGGTCGCTCTGTATGCGTACTTGGGTAATTCGTCTGATTTCGCGATCAGCAGTGAAATTGTTTTGCGTTATTGTGATTACAGCTGCACGAGGCCGACCGCTATGTCCTCGAAGGCTCATGCGACTGCAGGTACGGCGCAGCTGGCAACTGCAAGCATTGCGCTGCCGTTGCCGTTTATATGAACAGAAAAGAGGAGGCGTCATGCACCTCCCAACCGCAGACGTGGAGAATGCCGTCAAAAAAGGCGCGTTCGAGTGACAGGGCACCCATTCACGAACTTTTCGGCGGTAAGTTGGCGCACGAGGAAAGTGCATATGGTTGCATGCAGACGACAGTTGCTATCTGCGCGTTGCAGAAAAGTAATAGTGACATCAAGGCAAATTTCCCCGCGCACGCGTATGTGTACATCTCCAGGCACGCTGCGAATGCAGTATTGCGTCTGAATAGCACTTATATCAGCTGATAACTTTTAGTAGCAGCCAGGAATTTTTTCGGCGTGGGGGTGTTCAACCATACTTTAGGTATGTTCGTGCGTGCGTTTGTATGTGTGCGTGTATGTTCAATCTACACACGCAAAGCTGAAAAATTTCGGGGGGGGGGGTACTCTACCCCTCCCCCCACCCCCTGGTTACGCCACTGTGGCCACCAGTCAGTGCTTGTGCACCTTAATTTTCGAAAAAGACCGGGCTGGCAATTCGGCTGCTTGATCAGACGGTAATGCACGTGCACGGGGCGCGCACGTTTAAGCAAGCGCGGTGAGCCACAAAACAAGCATGTGAACGCCTACCCTCCGAGGCGGCACGCCGGCGGGCACTGCTTCATTCAACTTGGCTCCCCACGGCCGGACTGAAGAAGCGCGAGGGCGTTCCTCGTCCGCGCGCCTGTCCTTTCTTCTCTCGATAAACACCTCCTCCCCCCCCCTCCCACTGCTGGCCGCACCTCAGACGCGGCCAACGGGTCGTTACTCCTTTTGAAATTAACCACATCCTCCTCTCCCACCTTGATTAAAAAGTTCATTGAATTTTGCTTTGCTCTTAAGCCAATTTAGAGATCACTTTTTTTCAGCAACATGTCTTTTAGCACAGGTTCTTGATTTCGTTTTCAGAAAACACACACCCATATGTCACCGGCAGAGAGCCAGTGGTACATGAACCAGAATTCCTGCTTAAATACTTCCCGGACCTTCAATGTGCTGCAAACGCAATCTTGAAAAAAATTCATGAAGCTGGAAAAGATGCCTCCGCTGCGACACAGGATAACAATGCTGACATTGAAGACGACATTTCCACGCTTAAGAGCCTTTTAAGAGAACCACCACAGAGGCTTCACGCCTTAGCTGTTGTGCAGACGCAGCCAAGCTTGATCATGAGAAGAAAGTACGATGATCATCATCTCAGCCCTGAGGAATCCTTATACTACAATGAAAATGTGTGTGTGCCGACACTTTTCGTCTGTGTGCATTGACGAAAGGTCAGTCAAGTAACTTAAGGTGAGTGCTATGAATCCAAAATAATATTCATGGTTTACCTGTTGGTACAACATGCACCTTTTCCTATTGTGCGAGTGTCAACAGGTGGCATCAGGAAAGGCGCTTCCGCATTAACTGCTCCACTGCACACACAATTCTCAGAAGTAGGAAGAGCCTCCAGGAATTGGTTCGCACTCTCCTCTATGGACCTAAATTTTTTTCGACAGCCATGGCACATGGTATGTGCTTATCACGTTACAATATTTTGTTTATAGATGCACAACAGCCTTTTTTTTAGGTACAAAATGGAACCAATAGCGAGGAAAGCGTTTGAAAACAAGCTCAGCACAAACGTCTATGAGGTAATGATAATTTCAAAAACCACAGGCTGCTGTCACCTGTGCACATGGGCAATTCTTTTCATGTGAAGAAAATATGCTGCAAATCTTATGCTAAAAAAGAATGCTACATTTCAGGCAGGACTTCTGGTTCATCCTAGTCAGCCCTGGCTGTCAGGAAGTCCAGACGGTCTCTTCTCAACAGGTGAAGACACTTGTCTTCTTGAGATAAAGTGCCCTTATGCGAGGAGGGACGAAGAGATCATCAACCACCAAGAAGAAAAGTGTTTTGTGCCTTACCTGAAGTACATAAATGGAAGGCTTACCTTGTCAAAAACACACAGATACTACACACAGGTGCAGCTACTAATGTTCATATGTAATGTCCAAGAGTGTTTTTTTTTGTGTACACACAGAAGCAGAACATCATTGTGTGCGTGCAGAGGGATGACGGCTTTCTCTCCGAGGCAGTTGGCGCCCTTGAAGATTTCTATTTTGCCTACTTACTGCCAGAATTGTCCAAATGGCAAGGACATTGACATTGCTTGTATGTATGAAAATAGGGGTTGTGACCACCTTCCCATTTTCTTTGTGATATTTTTATAATGTGCCATCAGATCTTGTTTCAAGAGGTTTAGTATGAACCATGCAGCATGTTTTGAGTCACGAAAGCTTACTGCGTGAACTCATTGTCGTTCCCAAAGTAGTTTGAGCAAGTACAGCATTTGATGCTTTAAAGTCTGCTTCTAGCGTTTTGATTGTGTACATATGCGCGGTGCCATTTTTCACCAGTCCTTGAGTTAAGATGATAGTCAATTGCAGTGTGTTTGCCACTGATGTAAACCCTATGGGAAGTGAGGGCTAGTCAAGCTTTTTTCCTTACGTTTTTATCCTTACTCCTTGCAAGGTTGTATGAATATGCTTCTTTCAGTAATAAAGAAAACAGTCAAGCAATAACAGCCTGAGAGAGAGTTGAGTCTAATTAATCACGATGATTGTCAGTGCACTAAGTGAACAAAGGATGGGAGAAGTACGACAAGCGACACATCTTTTTCACTCAGTGTTCTGGCCATTTCCATGCCTATCAGTCAACATAATTACTGTATGTTGCACCTTGTTTTCTTTTTGGCATCCTGCAAATTCAGCATAGTACTCAAAGGCATGCCACAAGTTGCTTGCTCCACGTGTCATGATCAGTTTCTTGAAAGGTATTTATTTGTGGCTATAAAACACTTCAAATCGTGACAGAACAATTTACACAGAATAACACAGAGATGCTCATTTACTTCAAAAACACTTCACGAGCGAATTCATAATTGTAAGCACATCTAGACCAAACAGCAATACACTTCGTAGCAACAGGAAGAATATTTCTCTCGAGCTTACTACCACTCACAGTTAAAAACTATATCTTAATCATAAACAAGCATCAACGATGTGACTAACTCGTACAATAACTCCAACATCACTATGAAAAAAAAAAACAAGAGGCAGAAAATAATTTCTCAACTTACACCATCTTCACAGCTTGATTTGTCCCTGGTTAAAAGATAATACTAGTACAAGAACTTGACCTACTATTCAAAAGGTTTTAATGAGGTTGCGCAGTGCACGCATCCATAACAGCTAAAGTGGGTAGTGCATCAAAGATAGAACATACTTTTGAAATATGAAAAGGCAAACATTATTGTATTCTATAGCCTCCTTTTCTTGTCAAGGAAAGATTTTTAGCAGTACAGATATACGCAATACAGCCCCATGTCTGACAGTGAACGACAGAGCTGAGAGTTTATATTTAACACTTCCAATGAAGCTAACTGAAATGCTCAAATTCAGCTGACTTGAGATGTCTGCAGTTGTCGGCTCTCTTATTATTGGATGCTAAATATTAGCTAGTACACAACAAACATGGAAAACATTGCACATGACAGGAATCAATTCAGTTGGCACACGTGTATTTAAAGCATTGTACAACTTGATCCGTTGAATCATATACTCCATATGCATTGGCACTCTGGCTTGATTTGTCCCTGGTTAAAAGCTAATACTAGTACAAGAGCTTGACCTACTATTCAAAAGGTTTTAATGAGGTTGCACAGCGCACGCATCCATAACACCTAAAGTGGATGGTGCATCAAAGATAGAACATACTTTTGAAATATGAAAAGGCAAACAATATTGTATTCTATAGCCTCCTTTTCTTGTCAAGGAAAAAGTTTTAGCAGTACACATACACGCGATACAGCCCCATGTCTGACAGTGAATAACAGAGCTGAGGGTTTATATTTAACACTTGAAATGAAGCTGACTGAAATACCCAAATTCGGCTGACTTACGATTCTGCAGTCGTTGGCTCCTTTATTATTGGAGGCTGCATATTAGCCAGTACACAACACACATGGAAAACGTCGGACATGGCAGGAATCAATTCAATGGGCACACGTGTATTTAACACATTGTACATCTTGATCCGCTGGATCATACGTTCCACATGAATTCGCACTCTTGCAATGTTATAAGTCTGCTCTACATCGGCCTCCGAGAACTGACCCTGGCCTCTGAGAAAAGGAGGCATAACAAGTACAGCCCCTGCCTTCCCGAGATACGTGGTAATGCCAGGAAACCCCTTATCTGCCATGATCATGTCGCCTGGTTCTACTTCTTTGAGGAAGTCGGAATGCACTGTGATGAAAGCATCAGAACACCTTCCACGATATGCCTTAGAATGAAAACAGACAGCTCCATTCGGTGTGATTGCTACAAGAAATTTCAGCGTGTAGCCACCCTTGTAGTTTGAATAGAGTGCCCTCTGCTGTGCTACAGAAGCTGGCTGCTCTGTGGGAACCTCCGTGCAATCTATAATCATGGTGCAATTTGGGTAGTGTACTTTGAAGCAATTGGGCATTAGAGACCTGATGATGTGTCTGGGTGGAACGAATATCCATTTCTGAGTTGCGGCAGCCAATGTGCGAAGCACGCTATTAAAATGCCTTGCAGCAGTCATTCTGCTTACAGAAAACAAAATGGCAAGTGATGAGTACGTAATGCCCAACTTTAGCTTCATTAAAAAAAGCAGGAGTCTGTCATGCATGGAAACATCACATGAGCGGTCAGCAGCGACAGGCAGCAGCGCAAATAAAACTGCATACATTTCCAGTGTGACACCACAGAGATCTCTCATGGCAGAAGAGCATGATTTTACGCTTTCATAGCCACTGAAACAAGAAGTTCTCTGGTTTGGCCCACTGTGGCGTGAAGTGGTTGAAGGGCTGCACTGAACTTCTGCATCACGAACAGTTCTGTGTGACACCTGTGTGCTTGTGTTATGCCCATCTAATGAGCACAAAACCAAACCAAACCTCCACAGGTGTCATTATCATCAGTCTGGCAGGCCTGCATAAAAACAAGATAAAAAACTAATCAAGCAATGAGTGAAATTTATCCATGCAGTAGAAAATATAAATAGCAGGATTCTACAATGCATACAGGAAATCCAAAATTTCAACCCTCTTTCCCAATTATTTTCCTTGACCTAGTGACACAGTGAAAACATACTTACTGCAGCAGTAGCTTAATTACAATAAAAAGGTTGAAACACTGCTTATTGCATTTCGGCTATAAAGGTTTGAGCAAGTGATGACTGATTAAATGTGAAAGAACAATATGGAGCCTCAAAATAAAGCCTGAAAATTGAGCTACTATTTGGGTAAGCATTGAATTTCAGAAAGTTGATCATCTTGCACTTTAAAAGTAGTAGTACTCCAAACACATGTTGATCACCAAAGTAATGGCGTTCCTGAATGTCCGTAGTCTCTTAGTGGAACCTTTTCCGCTGTGCATGAATCACAAGTTGCATGTGATATAAGATACATTATTTTCACTGCCAGGTCATGCACCAAGTGCTTAATAGGAAAACTCATAGGAACAGGTGCAATTCCTTTTTCTTTCCCACCTGAAGCGTTAGCACCCTGCTCGTGCCTTGGTAACCAGCTCATGATATGATGTGACTGCGATTCTTGGGGGTATTTATGGCAGATGCAGTGCTATGCCTTCAGCTGAAGAGCATCTACTCATTCTGTTATTCCCAGTGAAGCGAGATGGAACAGTGGTGCCCAAGCAGTCCAAGAAACACATCATTGTGCGATTCAAAAATAAATGTCAGGTTAATGTATTTGATAAATCTCATAGCCACTTTTTGCCTTGATGCAAAGATGTAATCTACCATGGTAGTGTGGCTGAAGTCATTTTTTGCTGAGCTTTTGTAATACGGGTATTTGTTGACTCCTTCATTAGTGAACATGCCAGAGGCAGTGCTGCTGCTACCACTGCACAAGAAAATCTCATTGGTGGGTAGAAAGATCTGCCTCATGTCACACACCCATTTCTGCATGCAATTCAAGGTGAAAACTTAGCTATCTGCCATGATCCATACATTTCAGCAACAATGAATGGTATGGTAATTCCAGCGTATGATACTGCTACAACCTTGCACACAATGAAGACTACTACCAAAATAAAAGAACAATGTTATGTTAGCTGCTGTTGTAATATATTTATTAACAAGTATATCGACTGAAATTAGCCCATAAAGTGCACAGCTGTCACTTTGTGTAAATACAAAAAGCAAATTCACAAGGCCCTACCTGGTCTGCAGTTCGTTCTTGTACCAATGCAGCGGCAGTGCAGAGAAGCTCCAAGCCATTCGCACAAGCACTGGAGGTAGCAGTGTCCTCACTGTCACCAAGATCTGCTTCAGTCGTGCGGAGGGAACTTGTGTGTTGAGGATTTGCCGGCCTTGCAGCAGATGCCCTTCTGTTCCATCTAAAAATAAATTACAGTAACAGTAAAGCATATGATGTGCAATTTTACATGGCCTTTGTCAGGCCATCTCGTCTTGTATACCATGTACATCATTAAGGGAAATTGCACACCAACACACCTTGGTTAGAACTTACCGTTCATATCTTGACAGTGCTCTTTCTGCGTCCACAGGACGGGACTTGTATGCATCTGGAAAAATGGTAGGGTAGTAGCCTGGATGTGCAGCAATGTTGCTCTTTTCGCCGTGACGAAGTGCTTTGAGCACACCCTTGCTGCATCACTTGGGATCCAAGCAGAGCCGTCACACTCACTGAAAACGCGGTGTAAAGGTTACAAGGCATTAAGAAATAAGGTGCCACTGAGAACAACAAAAAAAAGATGCAGCCGAAAAACATTGAAAATTTTTAACACTAAGCAAAACATAGCTTATTAAAGCAAAGAAAAGGGAAAGGTAGGGGGAGAGGCTAGTCAGTGCAAAATCGTGGTTGTATGCGCTTAGTTTTACACAGAGGGAAAGAGCAACAAGCTGATGGACAAAAAAAAAAGTACTTGCGTAGCTTTATTAACAGGGCATTTGTTAGAGCGTTTGCAAGCATACAGGCATGCTTCAAAAACCATACCTATATTTTTTCCAAAACGCGGCTTCTTGTAATTATTACGGAGTGGTGAAATTCCAGGAATTTAACCGGCGAAACAAGCGCTGACGAGTGGAATTAGCAGACGACCAGAATGACGTCACTATTTGCTAGACGTACGCTGTGCGTGCAATTATCGCAAGCGCAGCACGCACACCCACGAAGCAAAGTAGATACGCGAGCTCATTTTTCTCGTCTCTGGAGAGCATGGCAGTTGCGCTATCTTGGAATTTGGTTTTGCCGCCGCAACTGCTCAGATTTATTGAGTAAAAATTGCCAGCTTTCACTTTTAGGATATGTCAAAGTTGCAATGGTATTTTCGCAGGAAATGCTCCAATTATCCTATCTGACCCGACCGCCTGTCTCCACTCATTAATAATTTAATTTCATTGATTACTACCGTAATTGACGTCTCTAGTAATCCTAAGATGTCTGTCGGTACAGAAAAAGTAATTATAAAGGCAACAAGCAAATATCACATTTCTCTTATTTTTCACGATTTTCACACACTTCTTAAAACAGTTCGCACGCTCACGAGGACGCGCGTTCAATGCACGTGTGCGTCCAGTGCGCTTTTGTGTTCGATGATTAAAGGCAGTAGAGGTAGTCGAAGCACAATTTGGTACTAATTACACAGATGCGACAGGTACTTACTTCACTCGCCGAACGGCAACAATCCATTTTCTCCGCCGTTCTTTCTCCCACGGCTGGCCGGGAAAACGGAACAATCGGATGCCAGGCTGTCCTTCACGGCTGTGGCAATCTTTGACGCAACAGTAGCGGCGCTTGTTGGCTTTTGTCCCACTCGAGGTACCGGCGGTACCGGTGCCACCATCACTTGCCATGTGAGCACGGAATTGAGGCACTAACACGAGGCCGCAGGCACTGCTCTCGCTGAATGAAGCTAATTAAACCGCCGCCGCCGCCGTGCGCCACGCCGCTAAGGCCGACCCGCGGGTTTCACGTGGTGGCGACAGATGGCGCAAGCGCGTTCGCAAACTCCACTGAACGGAGCCTATTCGGAGTAGTCTTTGTTTTTCTTACTAAAGCTTTTCAGACTACTAATCACGCCGTTCTATTTCATAAGCTCACCTCTTACGGTATGACAGGTCCAGCCTTGAGCCTTATAAAGAGTTACTTAACTAACAGATCGCAAGTTGTCCAAGAAGACGGTAGCATTTCCATTCCCAAAATGACTAACCAAGGAGAGCCTCAAGGGTCTATTCCGGGTCTTCTCCTTTTTCTACTATTTATTAACGATTTGCCCCTAACACTTCGCAATACTTACTGCTTGTTATATCCGGACAATACGTCTCATAAAAGCATACCGTTCTTCTAGAAAAGCTATACGTCGGCTTCAATATGTCAGTGACTGGTGCCGTAGTAATTACCTGCGCATTAACCCAACTAAAACTACATTCGTAATATTTCATTCTCCATTATTAAATGTGGCACCCGCGGTGCTCACGATAGGGGACAATGAAAGACCAGTTTCTAACAGCGCCTGGTTTCTGGGTGTGACATGAGATAAGCACCTAAAAATAGCTTTATGTACATTCAGTAATGCTCCAAATTTCTTTTGGCATACATGTAATCATTAAACCCCGTAATTATTTCCAGAGACATATTATGCGTGCGCTATGCTACTCCTAAATTCATAGTCACCTCTTTTACGGCATATCATCTTGGGCTAACGCTTATTACGGTCACCTGGATTCCCTTCAACGCCCTCAAAACCAAGCTCTACGACTAATAACCTTCAATAATGTTTTTACGCCCTCTAAACCGCTACAGCAAAATCTCAATATTCAGCCACTAACACAATTCCTTGAACAAGAACTATCTGAATTTATCTTTAAGCTTAAGCAATGTGGCACCTCTATCCCGACTTACCAAAAATGAGCTGCTTATAAATACTAACATTACCAGGTTCACTTCAAGCGGTAATCTACTCCTTCCCCGCGTTCGGAGAAATTACGGAAAACTAGCTGCCCTCTTTTCAGGCATATCATTTAGGAATTCCATACCACACAAAATTATATCAATATCATCGCCGTCGATATATCTATTTCGAAACGTTCACAAAAATACTGTCTGGACCAATTATGTGAGGATTCACACCAAGTTACTAATCTGTCATTTTGTTATTGCGAAGCATTTCTCAGCGAACCTCAGACACCTTGAGCATTTCTATCTATCTATCTATCTATCTATCTATCTATCTATCTATCTATCTATCTATCTATCTATCTATCTATCTATCTATCTATCTATCTATCTATCTATCTATCTATCTATCTATCTATCTATCTATCTATCTATCTATCTATCTATCTATCTATCTATCTATCTAGCCGCCGACGTCTGGGTCTTCTCATGATCGCCTCCTTAACATTGTGTCGACCAAAATTGGTATGGGAGGGTAAGCAAACTTGACGAATATGACTGTCTAGTCATGACATGAATGACGTCAAAATCCTGTCACGCACGTCGTCAAACCATTTCTTCCAGACACGTGTGGCACATGCCCATTTACCATGGGCCGTGGCGTACGGGTTTGCGCCACAGGTGATTGACAGTTTATGTCTTCCCAGGAACGGGGAGAACACATATTGGTAATTTAATTGCGAGAGAGTAAATAAAAACCCAAATCGGCAGCGTTGACCTATGAATGCAAATAATAAACATTAGGAACCCAGCAGCTATCGAACCCAAGCATTCTGCGTCGCAGTCAGGTATTCTACCACAGAGCCAGGCCAGGTCTTCAAACTGCTTTCGAAAAACACCCTATGCAGGCGTAATGTCGGAGCAATGTGAATTGTGGTTGCAGTACTGGCTATCTAATTTTATAACAAAGCAATAAACATTACATATGTTATACTATGATACAGGCGTCATGCCGGGTTAACGTCAATTGTGCTTCCGTTCTAGTGTTGGCTCCGCTTTTATAGGAGTCTAATATAACGTTTGTATTCCTATGATTCAGCAAGACACATTGATGTGTTGCTCCAGTCCGGAGGAATACGCTAACAAACGTTACGTATGATATTCGCATCATCGCACCATAAAGCGCACTTCGTTTCGTTAATACTAACATCCGTGCTCTGAAGTAAGTGCTGACGTTACATCAGTCCATTTGTTAAAGATTAAACGCCAGGGCATTCGCCGTGCCCCGTAAAGCCTCGATGTGCACAAACTACTACGCTTAAAAAAACAAGTCGATCGACATTGTAACGCTCGGCTCAATACCAAGAAATGCAGCATAGGCAACTGTTCGTTCGTTGCTCTGCATGAAACCGATTCCCACAAGGCGTGGGATCTGCAGAATTTTTTTTTAAATTTTATATGATTTGCTCATTCCTTTTTTATTATATTGCATCCTTGATTCGCTATCATTACCTCTGAATACGTGCTATTGTTTCGAGATCAGGTGACCTTGCTTTTGTTTCGTAGCGGCGATTTGTATATCGTTTTGTATTCATTGTTTTGTATATAACTATTGTCTATTTGATTTCATTGTATTCATATTGATACCAGACAGCGTGGCTGTATGAAAGAGGAAGACGACGTCGCTTTCTGGTTGTTGCTGGACTGCCGCCATTTTGTCCACCCTGCGCTGCGCATTGTGAATAATTATAAAACGAGCTACCTGTAACATTAGTGGCGGAGGTGGACGATTCCCGTACCTCCATGGAAACGCGCAGCGGTCGCAACAACGGCGACCCCTCACCGACTTCGCCTCCTCGAGCTTCATCACCGCCCACCCCTTCAGCCCCAGCCACAACCTACGTCGCGTTCTCGCCTCCCCGGGATCCAGGCATTTTCTCCGGAGATGGTACTACCGACGTTGACGCCTGGCTGAACCGGTACGAGCGCGTCAGTGCTACGCACCGCTGGGATCGCACACCCATGCTCGCTAACGTTCTCTTCTACCTCGACGGCACTCCGCGGACATGGTTTGAAACCCACGAAGAAGAAATAACGAGCTGGGATCTCTTCAAAGAAAAGATCCGCGATCTTTTCGGCGATTCATGTGGTCGTCAGCTCGCTGCAAAGAAGGCTCTCGCCACGCGTGCCCAGACATCGACTGAGCCCTACGTTTCCTACATTCTTGACGTCCTGGCTCTTTGTAGCAAGGCCGACCAGCGCATGCCGGAAGAGGAGAAAGCTAATCACGTCCTAAAAGGTATGGCCGACGACGCCTTCAATCTGCTGGTTTTTAACAACATCGCGAGCATCGACACGATTCTTAAAGAATGCCGCTATCTAGAACAGGCTAAAGCCCGCCGCGTACCTCAAAGCATCACGCGCCTTACGAACACAGCGCCTACTTCCTCTTGTGATGATGTCTTCCGCCAGGCCCCTCGATGTGACAACCTCAATAATAATAATATCTGGGGTTTAACGTCCCAAAACCACCATATGATTATGAGAGACGCCGTAGTGGAGGGCTCCGGAAATTTCGACCACCTGGGGTTCTTTAACGTGCACCTAAATCTAAGTACACGGGCCTCAAACATTTTCGCCTCCATCGAAAATGCAGCCGCCGCGGCCGGGATTTGATTCCGCGACCTTCGGGTCAGCAGTCGAGCGCCATACCCACTAGACCGCCGTGGCGGGGGATGTGACAACCTCACCTGCATCATTTGTCGACAAGTCGAGGCAGCGCAACCGGTGGTCACTCCATTCCCAACACCTGACCCTTCCCCGACAACGGTTTCCTTGATCCAGGCCGTCGTCCGTCAACAGTTATCGAACTTCGGCCTAAATCCTGCTCCACCTGTATACTCTGCTGAGCCTTTTTATCGTGGGCCGTACGCTCCTCGACTTGCTTCCAACAATTCTCGACAACGCAACCTGTCCGAATGACGTACTTGTGACGACAAGCCCATCTGTTTTAACTGCCGACGCGTTGGTCATATCGCTCGCTAATGCCGCAACCACTGGGCTCCACAGGCATACTATGGGTCTCAAAACCAGGCCAGTTCTGTCAACCAGTCGTCCTCAGCCCTTGCTTCTTCTATGCGGACCACACTCTCTGCTCCTGCCGCACCTCTGACCAGACCTCGCTATGTCCGCTCAGCATCACCTGCTCGCCGTCAATCTTGCTCGCCCCCACAATCTCGCCGTGCTGCCTCTCCGACCTATTC
Organism: Rhipicephalus sanguineus; assembly: GCF_013339695.2. Lineage (NCBI taxonomy): Eukaryota > Metazoa > Arthropoda > Arachnida > Ixodida > Ixodidae > Rhipicephalus > Rhipicephalus sanguineus. The sequence goes on along the minus strand of NC_051183.1, from coordinate 138,574,663 downwards.
GCAGCTCCTCCGACCGGAAAACTAGGCAGTGCAGCTTCTGGAGGTGGCGCTGCATTGACGACCTACACAAGAAATCCTCGTTTACGTTAACAACAAACTGGAATATTTTGGACTTTACTGTGGACAATGTTCCTGTGAGCGAGTTAATAGATACTGGGGCGCATGTGTCCATTATGAGTGCTGCTCTTCGCCAGCCGACTTAAGAAAGTTGTCACGCCCGTCCTAAACCGGGACGTACGAGTCGCCGACTGGGGAACTGCCGCTATCCTTGGCATGTGCTCTGCCCGGGTCACTATTGAAGATAGAAGCACTGTCGTTCTCTTTGCCGTTATCGAACATTGCCCTCATGAACTCATTCTCGGTATGATTTTGTAGCCACTCACTCTGCCCTTATAGACTGTTCAGCCGGCTCTCTTCACCTTGATTTGCCTCTCCTTTCCCATCCGACCGACCCATCTCAAAGTCGTCTTAGCTGCACCGATTTCATACGCCTCCCGCCGAACTCCGTTACACACGTCGACTTATCCTCCACGCGACCTGTACCTGACGGCGATTACATGGTTGCACCGCTTCCTGCCGTGATGCGTACTCGTGGTGTCGCTGTTCCGCACACAATTCGGACAATTAAGGGAAACCGCACTTGCTTTCCCCTTGTCAATTTCGCACTGACTGCACAAGTTCTCCCCCAGGGTATCTCTCTGGCCCAAATTACCGCTCTTCAGGACCACCATGTCGAGCCCTTCAGAGTGGACAATTGCTCCAGCTCAGCCCGTGGTACAACTTCATCACCTTCCTCGGGCGTCGACATTAAACGGATGGTTTCATCGGACCTCACGTCTGATCAAGCTGAAGCTCTCTACCACGTTCTGGAGCGCTATCGCGACATTTTTGATTTTGCCAGTACATCCTTAAGCCAAACGACCGTCGTTACGCATCGCATCAATACTGGCGATGCGAATCCAATTCACAGGCGTCCATATCGTGTTTCCGCGTCGGAGCGTACAGTAATACAACAGGAAGTCCGGAAGATGCTCACCAAAGACATTATAGAGCCCTCGTGCAGCCCCTGGGCTTCACCGTCGTCCTTGTCAAAAAAACGCCAGGCCTGCGCTGAAACCGCAGCACAGTTACAGCGAAAGCTGGAAGAGCGGCGTTTCTAGAGTCCGTTGTAAGCTCTCTTGGGGCTACAATACAAGTACACTAGAAAGGTACCCACTACGCCATAAATCACAATATTTGTGAAGTTGGGAAGCACCTACTAAGCCCTTATTCGTCATTCTGCGGAGAATCGAGGCACCAGCTACACGTCTGTAAGGCATTATGTGCACTTTGTTCACGCGACGACTGATGACGATGAAGAATTATGGCTCAGCCCCTTGTAAGTGGGTTGGAAGCTTTAAATGGCCCTCCAGTTATGTAATTTGCATTGGGTGACGCCCGGTCGCTATTTCCCTTTCCCGTCATGCTGTATAACATACGTGGACGTGGGAGAGAGACGGGGGGGGGGCGAAGAACTTTACTGAGACCCCGAGGAAATGGATCATGCGCTTATGGGCTTCGTTGGCAACCAATGCAAGTGCACTTGCGAGGAACCCACTACGCTATAAATCATTGTAATTTTACTGAGACCCCGAGGAAATGGATCATGCGCTTTGGGCTTCCTTGGCAACCAATACAAGTGCACTTGCGAGGAACCCACTACGCTATAAATCATTGTAATTTTTGAAAAATAGGGCAGCAGGCTCTGTGCCATTTTTCGTCATTCTACGGAGAGCCGTGGTACCTGCTAAACGCATGTAAGGCATTATGCGCACTTTGTTGATGCTGTGCCTGATGACGACGAAGAATTATGGCAGAGCCCTTTGTAATGGGTTGGAAGCATTCAGCAACCTACTCGTTGCGCAATTCGCATTGTGTGACGCCTGGTTACAGAATTCGCGTTGTGCGACGCTTGGTGCTTATTTTACCCTTCTACCACGCTATATTACATATGCTAATGTGGTTCCTTCACGACATGAAGCCTGTATAGGACCTTTTGCAAAGCAGTTTCAAGCACTGGCATGGCTCAGAGGTTGAATACTGGGCTTCCACGCAGAGGGCCCAGGTTGGAACCTCGTTCCATCCTGGAATTTTTTTCTAATTTCGTTTTTTTTTCTTATTTCGAGCGATACTGGTTACGGACACCGTGGCGGCGGCGGCGGCGGAGAACTACGGCGCCAAAAACGGCTGGTGAAATGATCTCATAACAGCTTTCGCTGTAAAAGAAGGATGGAACATGGCACTTTTGTGTAGATTATCGGCACCTCAACAAGATTACAAAAAAAGATGCTTATCCTTTGCCTCGCATCGACGACGCCCTAGACTGCCTATATGGTGTTACTTATTTTTCAACTATCGACCTTCGGTCTGGCTACTGGCAGATAGCCGTCGATGAGATGGACCGCGAGAAGACCGCATTCGTCACTCCTGATGGTCTTTATCAGTTCATGGTGATGCCCTTCGGTCTCTGTAATGCGCCGGCCACCTTCAAAAGAATGATGGACTCATTGCTCCAAGGGTTCAAATGGTCCACCTGCTTGTGTTATCTCGACGACGTTATTGTGCTTACACCCACATTCGGCTCGCATCTCGATCGTTTAGAGGCAATTCTTGACGTTTTCCGTAGAGCCGGACTTCAATTCAACTCCTCCAAATGCCACTTTGCTCGTCGTCAAATCACCGTGCTTGGCCACCTCGTGGATGCCACAGGCGTGCGTCCAGATCGAGAGAAAATTCGCGCCGTTACAAACTTTCCTGTTCCGAAGTCCCCAAAGGATTTTCGAAGTTTTGTGGGGCTGTGCTCCTATTTCCGGCGATTTGTTAAGGACTTTGCGACCATTGCACGCCCCCTCACCGACCTCTTGAAGAAAGACGCCCCTTTTTTCTGGGGCCCTGATCAAGCCTCATCCTTTTCTCAACTTACGACCCTGCTTACCACTCCGCCAGTCTTGGCCCACTTTGACCCATCAGCTTCAACTGAGGTCCGCACTGACGCCATTGGGCACGTTAGGGGTGTGCGAATATTCGAAATTTCGAATATTTTTCGAATAGTGTTTGCTATTCGATTTGATTCGCACTGGAATTTTACTATTCGAACTATTCGAACTTCCCAAAAACACAGTCAACGTCTAATTGAAAGTGACCCCTTCAAATTTTTAGTATGCTTCGCCCCATTACGTCCTCGTATTGCGGCAAAGTTGCCTTTCAAGCTCCTTTATGGTCGAACTTGGCCAAGAGACAGTCAACGTCCGATTGAAAGTGACCCCTTCAGATTTTTATTATGCTTCACCTTCTTACATTTTCGTATTGCGGCAAAGCTGCCTTTTAGGCTCCGTTACGGTCTAACCATGCAAGACACAGTCAACGTCCAATTGGAAGTGGTCGCTAGATTTCTATATGCTTCACCTCATCACACTTCCGGTAATGCGGCAAAGCTGCCTTTCAAACTCCGCTACGGTCGCCAATGTATTAACTCAAGAAAACGCTGGTTCCAAGTTGGAGATGAAAGATGTGGCAGAGGTAGGGGCACAATTAATGATGTTTTGGACCTGAAATTTGGGCAGTAAGCTTGAAAAATCGGAAGCCGAAGCTTTTTAGCAGCATCCAAAATTGCAGACGTTCTTATATGTCGACGTCTACGAGGTAGATTTGGAACTCCGGACTTGAAGGGATCACGCCCTCGTGCGCCACATCAGTTGGGCTTCCACAGAAGTTGAAAGAGTAGGAGAGGCTGGGGAAATGGCATCTTTGCCTCTCACGTGTGAAGTGTTGTCGGCAACACTTTGGTTGCACCAAATCATGTACATAAATGCAATTCGGCCTCTACATTGCCTCATTCTTGATAAGACAACTATGAAGAACTACCCCGCGAGCGCTTCATCAACCTAGCGAAAAGAAGCACTTTCATGTTGCTCTCTCGTAAGAATATGCTTAGGAATCCTCTCTAACTTTTTTTTCTGCAATTACACTTCGAAGTATTCGAAAAATATTGTAGAAATATTCGAGAAATATTCGAAAAATATTCGATTCGATTCGCACTCACACTACAATATTCGAATTCGCTTCGCACCCAACATTTTGCTATTCTCACAGCTCTAAGCAATGTTATTGCAACACCAACGTGGACACGACCGTGTTATAGCCTATGCAAGTCGACTGCTACCTCCTGCCGAGCGCAACTATTCAATCACAGAGCGCGAGTGCCTCGCTCTTGTGTGGACTGAAGGATCCTACAGGACGACTTGCTCGCTGGGCGCTACGCCTACAAGAATACACGTTCTCTGTAACGTATAAAACAGGGCGATTGCATCAGGATGTGGATTGTTTATCTCGCTACCGTGTGAGGAAGCAACTGATACTGACACCATCGCAGATGTTTCTTCTGTGTCGCAGCTGCTTAAAATTGGCGAAGAGCAACGCCGGGATGCATCTTTACGAGCCATCATTGACCAACTTGAGTCAGCACCTCGCGACGCGTTTCTGCGAATGTATCTCGTCAAAGACGGGATCCTATACCGCCGCAACCGCGATCCACTCGGCTCCCACTTACTCCCCGTCATACTGGCACATCTGCGTTCGACTGTCCTTCACCAACATCATGACGCTTCCTTGTTCGGGCCACTTGGGCGTTTCCCGCACATACGACCTTGTACGTCGTCGGTTTTTTTGGCCTGGACTTGCCCGTTCTGTTCGACGCTATGTCGCCGCTTGTGAGTCTGCCAGGGCGGGCAAAAAGCCGTCTGCCCTTCCAGCTGGCTGCCTTCAGCCTATCGAGGTTCCTGCTGAACCTTTTTTATCGAGTGGGTCTCGACCTGCTTGGCCCTTTCCCACTCTCCAGCTCCGGAAATAAATGGATTGCTGTCGCCACAGACTACGCGACGCGGTACGCTATCGCACGAGCACTTCCGACGAGTTGCGCTATTGACGATGCGGACTTTCTGTTGTACGACATAATTTTAGTGCACGGAGCCCCACACCAACTTCTCACAGACCATGGCCGCACCCTCCTCTCAGTTGTCGTTGAAGAAATCCTGTGGTCTTGCAATACCAAATACAAGTTTACAACTTCGTACCATCCACAGACGAACGGTCTCACGGAGCGCCTCAACAGGACCATAACAGACATGCTCGCGCAATACGCTGCGGCTGATCACCAGGACTGGGACATTCATTTGCCATATGTGACGTTCGCCTACAATTCCTCGCGTCACGACACTGCCAGCTACTCGCCATTCTATCTCCTATACGGACGAGAACTCGCGCTACCCTTGGACACTTTGCTGCCCTCCGCCACCGAATATGCCGCCGAAGCCATCGCCCGCGCCGACCACGCGCGCCAACTCGCCCGTAACCGCCTAGAAGCTTCGTAGGAGCACCAAAGACAGCTCTATGATTGTCGTCATAGAGACGTGCACTTTTCCCGGGTTCTCTTGTGCTTCTCTGGTCACCCACTCGGCGTGTGGGGCTTTCTGAGAAACTGCTGTCACGGTACACTGTGCCATACAATGTCGTTCGCCAGGTGACTGACGTCACGTATGAGATCATCCCAGCCGATCCAATGACGACATCGTCAGCAACGAGCGACATCGTTCACGTGGCTCGGCTCAAGCCTTATTACCCTCCTTCGACCACATGTCGGTAGATCAAGCACCAAGACGGTGCTTCTACAGCCGGGGGGTTATGATACCAGACAGCGTGGCTGCATGAAAGAGGAAGACGACGTCGCTTTCTGGTTGTTGCTGGAATGCCGCCATCTTGTCGACCCTGCGCTGTGCATTGTGAATAGTTAATAAACGAGCTACCTGTAACAATATTGTTTGAATGATTTCATGATACCTGCATCATGGAAATTTTTACTAGCATTTTTTTCTTCAGCTTATATTAGCTGTTGTATAATCATAGATTTATATACCATGCCATTTTTTTCTTCCGTTATTTCATTCACTTTTTGCTTTCATTTGTCGATCCTGCAATCTCTCTAGCTTTTCAGTAAAGTTATTATAAATGTCTTCTTTTTTATCCTGCTGCATTTGACACGTAACATACATTGTTTCTGTATTAGGAGGGCCCACCGTCAGTTGTCGCAACTATGGGACCTCCGGATGATATATATCACGAACGATGTTGCATTGTATTTCAAGAAACTGAATAAAATTTAATTCAATTGAATATACATACTTATACATATACGGGACATGACGGCGACGCACAGGGCAAAAGCCGGCCCAGAGTACCGTATAATTGCTATCGCAATAACAACTTGTGTAGGAATTGGTGTACTTCTAAGTCATGCTCTAAATGCAGCTCGACTACTGTGAAACATAAGGAACTGCGTAGGACGGGCACCCAGCTATTCCAGTTTGTAGGGTTCCCACTGCTCCATTTAACAAACCGTCGATGACGCCAATATTTGAGGGAAGCATGTACCGTTTCCCCGGCACGAGTAGTAAGTATCCCGTTAAGCAGTTTCGCAACCTCAATGTGCGACATGTGCGCTACTTTTCTCTGTGCTTTATCTACTTCAATAATAATATCTGAGCTTTGACGTCTCAAAACCGCGATATGATCATTAGGGACGCCGTAGTGCAGGGCTCCGGAAATTTAGACCACCAAGGGTTCTTTAACGAGCACCTGAATCGAAGTCCACGGGCTTTATGGACTTCAGGACTGCTTGTTGCGGCAGTTGAGACACGTGTCGTCTGCAGCGAGTTCCATCACGTTGTTTGCCCCTTCAGATGTAGCGCCGTAGGAGCTGGTGAGAGAAGAAATGGTGCGCTCTTGAAGGCAGTGGCGCCCTCTCTTGTGTGGCGCTGGAGTCATCCGCATGTTTCCGAAACGTTGTTGGCAATTTAATGTTAAAATTGCGATTACTTCTTGGTCATTACGAAGTAAAATAGAAGAAATTTGACAGTGAGCGTAGTAATTTGCAACGCTACCGCACAGGATTCAACACAAACGTAAAGTATGGCCTCCGAAAATATTGCGAATACAAGCATCGATACGAGATTTCACATTTTACGTTACTTTTTGTAGGAACACGTAGCAACAGAAGCCAGTTTTAATAAACAAAGGAAAACTAATACAGCTATGAAAAGTGACACTAAGAATAAAAACCCAACATCTACAGCTACGATTCGAATCCGGGCCTTTTGAGCGGGAAGCGGGCATTCTACACCAGCAACACTTTTGCGGAGCCGCGCGCAACTCTTAAACGACGACGCATTACAGGCTATAGATCACTATGCCACAAGCGAATTGACCCTGTTTCGGCTTCACTTTCTGCACATTGGTGCTGCGGCCGTTCCGAGCACTCCCCTGTTCTAGTACACTTTACTGTGGTGGCTAGAAGGGGAGGTGGGAGCACCGGCGGCCGCGGAGCGTACCAGCAGATCATGCCAGCAGCGGCGTCGCTGCCGTCACACATTAGATCGGTCGTCCACGACGGACGCCTTGCTGCCAAGCTTTCAGCCGCTCCGCGATCGAGGTTTGAGCGAAGTACAGAACTTCTAAACAATTGGTTTTATGTGAAATCCGACTGTGCATTGTTCTCAGTTCATGAAACTTTGCACAGAACATAGTGAGGTGAAAACAATGAGCTATTTCTAGTGGCACGCAAACATAAGAAACAGCACCCAAGATTCGGCTTACTCCGGGATGCCGTGACAAACATGGACGCAGGAGTGGGTATGGGCTCGCAATTGCGAAAGTAAATGAGCTCCTTGAACAGAAGATCTCATACGATGTTTTTAAAGATAACCCATTTTCTTAACTTTGCAGCTGTTTAATTTCCGCCTGTCAGATAAATATTTCGTGTTTGGTGCAATTTTTACATCATCTACAAACACAGCGTGCAAAGGTTTGAAAGACTACATGTTAAGTTTTATACATCACAAATCCCGTGAAGCAAGCAGTTGTAAGTAAGAAGTGTAGGAAAGCAGGGGTCCAATCATCTAACGCGATTAAGTATCACATATTCGCTGACAGCGCATGCCCCATGTGCCTTGTTTTCCGATTTTACAACTCATTGACCGAAGGAAGCAGGCGCTACATCAAATGCGTCCACTTTCTGCAGTGACTCCTTGAGCAAACACAGAAAAGTGGTAACGAGCATTGCAAGCAGAACACAACACCAGTTTCTGTAAGCACAAATTGACACCGGCTTGTGCACGGGCAATAAACGCGGCAGCCTTCGGGGAGTCCGCGAGTACGCATCCAGACCACTATTTGTTAGGAAGCGCCTCGCTTTGTATGGCATCCGGCCTTTCTAGGGTACGTGCACCAGGAACAGGGGCACCATCCGCTGAGATGACTCAGGCGCTTTCGTAGTCCATCGGAGACTCATTCTCATCATTCGTTTTTCGTGCTTTGCCGAGCACTTTTCCTCGGGATGATCTGGAGTGGCGCTTCTTGGGAAGTCTTTCGATACGTATGACGATAATTTCAGGAAGATCGTCCGTATTCCGTCCTCGATGAGGCATGGGCGACCGCGAGGAATCTTCACAACCTATTTAATTGTTCATTTCGAAAGGCTGCATTTAGGCATAGTAGTTCATGGTATATAAAATACATATAATACTTGCTTCGTGTATTAAAGTCTAACAGTGAACGGTGGCAACGTCCATCCGTGTGGTTGTCGTCCTTTAGAATAAACCGTTCCTCGAAATGCGGTTCACACAATACTGAAGTTTCATCTAGAAGCTTGTCTGCAAGTAGAACGGCCCGTTGCTTTCTTTCAGCCGGTCATGGTTGCTCGCAATGGCAAACACGGACGTTTTGACACCTGCCTTCCTGGTTAAAACAAACCCAGTCCAACATTCATGTGCAACACAATGCGTATGGCGCCTCACTGACTTCCCCACCGTCATTCACGCCATGCAAATGCTTTAGAATTTTACCAACGACAACGCAAGCGCAGCAACGGAGGCGTACATGGTGCACGTTGTTGTGGCTCGGGTCCGGCTGGTAATGTCTGGTAGGTAGCCCTCGTCACCGGACCCATCCCTTGCAGAGAGGAGAGGCGCTTATGCGGAAAGACGGAGGTTTATTTACATCAGATCAAGAGGATAGAGAAGAGAAGAGAGAAATGTACATCAGTCCCCTCCTTCAGCTTATATAGCCATAAGTATCAAAACACACATGGCACTGAAGCAACCCGTGTCCGCATCTCCCACCAATCGGATGGCTCGACGATCCGACGTTCTGCATCCAGCAAGAAGGCCATAAACTACACAATCCAAGTACCACGCCCCGACGACCCGAGGGCGAGGATGAGAGTCCGAAAGGGTGGAAAGAGGGGGGCCAGTATCGCTGACCTCGAGGGAGAGAGAGATGGCTCCCATGAGCTCGCACAAACCTTCATGTCTGCGTTACGCATAAGAAATGCAGAGGTTTCGTGCTAAACTCGACAGAGGCACTTTCCCATGCCGACCGCACGGCGCGAGAAAGAGCTGTCCGAGGGTGCCCCGTTGTTCCACTCAGAACCCATCTGCGGCTGCATTGTATGCTTGCCTGACCACGCGGGCATAAGCTCCCGAAAAATGCCGCGCTCCGTGCCTTCCTCCAAGCGCCGACCTAAGGGGAAACCTTATGGGTGACAAGCGTGACTGACAGCAGCACACACAAGGGCGCCGGCCACGTCGTATTCCATAGCCGGTCGTAACAACGTGCTACGCATCTGATTGGAGAGAGCGATCTAAGCAGCTATGCGATCGCCACATCTCGTCGGCATGAGCTTCACCCCGCGCCATCGCTGCAGGCTGCGATGCTCCCACTTCCCCTTCTGGCCACGATAACTCCACTGCTGCGCACCCACCGTTTCATTTTCTCCCGCACACGGGGCACCGATTCAAAATGCTCGCTCTCAACGTCACCAAAACTTGGGCGCACGTGACCTTAGGGGGCTTTACCGCGGGGTGGCGCTTGTTTCATATGAGGTTGTCACGTGGTCGTGACATTGAAGAACGCAGCAGCCGGCGTGTTCAAGACGAAAAAGTTTACTCGGGTGAACTTGTGCCTAGGAAATGAAAAAAAAAGTTAAAGCACAAGGAACACACGCTGTAGACTGATAGCGTCGAAAAGAGCATCGGCTGTCGGCAATCTAATCAGCGCTAAAGCGCGTTGGCTTTTTACGCGTGTGGCATCGAAGATCCTGACGTTATTGTTGCTGGCTTGGTTGGTTCCTGAATAAACACTATTGTGCGCGTACGACACAATCTTATCAGAACATTTTCAAATTATCTGGAAGATTGCCAGACACTCGGGCGTGGTATGCGCAGGGCAGTGCTTACACGTGTAACGAATCAGTTACATAAAAATGTAAAAACAAGTGCGAGTGGCAATATTAGGCGGCCGTTTTCAGGCACCTATATAGATGCTAGAAAAGGTCATAATTAATGACGCTAACATTGATTACACGATACGTTAGGGCAATAAGGATTCTATTGCGAGTTCCTATCAGACAGATACATACTAATCGAAGCATAAAAGTCACAGGAGAAATGTTTTACTGCTAGCGCTCGTTTAATTAGATTGGTGGCGCCGCAAGCTTTTCATACTTTGCCATTTATCCATTTCCGATTAATTTATAAGATTTCATTAGTGCAGCTTTAGATATATAAGGACACGCATTGCATTTAGAAATGTTAGCTTAAAAGATATGAAAGTTATAGAAAAAGCCGTAAAACTACACCTTATTGCTAAGGCTGTAAATATTCGCAATAACATAAGACAACTAAACTTCCTTATTAAACTGGATCAGATATGCAGGGCTTTAGTACAGAGTATGGTTACGGCGCCAAGTTATTCGGCTCCGACGTGGCTGTTACGAACCGTGTGCACAAGCGGAGAGCTTACCGCTTTCCAATAGTACATAGTAATGTGAATCCTCAAATTTTTCGAAGCGAAGCAACTCTTGCTCTGGGCTTTGTCCGTTGTTCCATTGGCGTTTGTCCGCTTTCTAAAACCTACAATAGCATCCTGTAACATACAGAGCGCGCGCTCACGCCAAGAAGTCTTCTTCGTCTCGTTCTCCGACCGCCTTGATGATGATACGTGCAGAGCACTATAGGGGCCCTTGCTGCCGTATGCTGTCCTAGCTTGGCGCAACGCAGAAAAACCACGTGTGCTGGCACGCGCTAGCGCGTTCGGGCCTGCGTAAGGCGCTGGGTAAGATGCTGTGGCCTCTCCCCTTTACACTCTCTCAGCAATCATGTGATGGCGTCGGCGAGCGAGATTCTGCAGGAGCGCGATGAACCAACGCGTTGTATCCTAGTCAGAACGCGCTGGCACGCGCTAGCGCGTTCGGGTCTGTGTAAGAGGCTGGGTAAGACGCTGCCGCGTTTACCATCGGGCAAGGTACCCGTGATGAACGGAACCTTAAGTCGGCCCATGCGTTCCTTCGCATCCCCACATGGTTCCCTTTAGTGAGAGATGGTGAAATTTTTTTAAATGCGGAGCATTTCTCAGTCGCACCTGCGATGTCGGCCGCCGTCCACACCCCCACTGCGCATGCTCGGCTCGACTCGTGCCGGCAGCAAGCCTCTCCTCTCTCTCCCTCGCATGCTCGGCTCGTCTCGTGCCGGCAGCAGGCCTCTCTTCTCCCTCCCTCCTCTCGATCGGACGCGGGCGGTGTGTATATAAGCGGCGGAGCGCGCGTTCGGAATTCAGTCGAGGGCGTCTTTACTTGGCTTTCGCTTGACTTGACGCTTTGCTTGGCTCGAATAGATGCGATGGAAGCAACAGTACCTTCAATCAGCGTCCCACCACTCGTTGAAGACAACGTTACCCCACCCTCACTGTCGTCGGCAACAACAACAGCAAGCAACGCAGAAGACAAGGCTGCGAAGACACGAGCATACGAAGCTGAACGCAAGCGTTTTAAGCGAGCTGCGGACCCCGAATTTCGTGCACGAGAAGCTGCTGCGAGACGGCAACGACGGGCTGCGGCTCGTTCACTCGTGGAACGAGAAGCAGCTGCGAAACGTGAACGACGGGCTGTGGATCCTGAACGTCGTGCTCGAGAAGCAGCAACCGCTCGTGAACGTCGAGCAGAGGATCCATCACTCGGGCAGCGCGACGCTTCTGTGAAACCCAATTACGCAACATTGACGCGATACCCCCGCCACTCTGCGACGCGTTTACTCGAGTTCCCTCCCGTGGGAAGATGCGGGCGACATTTTTTTTTCCAAACACACAAATAGCTTTTTACACACAGCTCCCACTGGAGGTAGAATACGAAGTACTTTAGGTGGTTCAAGCATAGATGGTGCATTGTGTCGTCATACTGACTGACGCTCCCACTTTTAGGTGTACATATATACCCTATAAAGTGGATAGGGGGATGGCCGCCGCGGTAGCTCAAGTTGGTAAGCATCGGACGCGTTATTCGAAGGCTGCAGGTTCGGTCCCTGCCCGCGACAAGCTATCGTTGTCGTCCACTTTTCTTTCTTCACATTTACGTTACATTCACTACTGATAACATCCCCTATACTTTCCTTGGCATTATTGTCTGTTAGTTCTCATTAATATTGTGAATAACAAAGAAAAACGAGCCCTTAAAATTAACACTTCTTTCCTATTTTTCAAACAGATATGCTGCAGCCACACGTACCCCGCCAACAGTAGTCTATATCACCTAAGATAAGCTCTCCCAACCTAAGCAACAGCAGCTCGGAGGATCAGGTCTCTTCAGCGCCAGGGGCTGACGCTATTCGCGTTCGTTTCCTTGTGCAGGCAAGCAGTGAGCATTTCAGTACAATTCGCGACAAAAAAAAACAGTGATAGTGAAGGCCACTTTTGAGAAGTTGAAGAATAATAGCCATTTTTAATATTTATGGTCCGGCAAAGAACGCCATAACAGAAATATCGAAAGGGGTAATACTGTCGCGTAAAGCCCAACCCATTTCATCATCGCACAACTGTTTTAATTGAGGAGGAAGATAAAAATCTTATTGAGACTCCAGTAAAGTTCGCCTGCAGAAGAACTTAACCCCACTAATACTCATTCTTACTTATTCTCAGTGCTAGCGTCTTCATGTTCAAATACTAACCTTAGAACAGCGAAACTCGCTGCGAGGGATTACGAGGTTGCATTTTCTCAGTACAGGCTGTTTCGCAAAAGACAATCTATCATCATGGGGACGATTCGCAATAGCGATTAAGATATATGTGAAATGCTTCTAGATGGATGGTACTCTCCATTAACACTAAGCGTGTGCTACAAAATCGCCAACTCAAGAAATTCACTGCTACAGGAGGTTGAAGTGCAACTGCCTCCGAAGGCTACACTACCTTACGCCGAACACGTGCATAACGTGTCTTCAAAAACATACCACCTCAGTGTAATTTCAGCCTAGCATATAAATAATTTTTTTCTGTGGAGTCAAGACATGTAAACATGTGTGTATGTTTGACTCGATTTTCATTGTATTTTTTAAAATAAGTGCCTATGTATAGCAAGCTAGTTGCAAGCTAAAATTATGCATGTCTGAAGGAAAAAATGTATTACTGTGTTGTCTGGATTCATATGATTGCTTTTGTTTGTTACCGTCAAAGCTGACCTGTACATTTTTTTGTGTTGCACATTGTATTGGACCGGCCGCTAGCCACTTTAGGCTATCGGTCCAAATAAGCCCTCTAATTGCACATATCTGTTCATGAAAATAAAGAAAAAAAATGAAAAAAAGGCGAAAGCCTCAGATGCTTGATCAAAAGCTGATAATGAACCGTTTGCGGCGTTGAGTCCGCGCGTCGGTGGCACCAAGCCGAGGGGTGCAAGAAATATCCCGCGATGACGTCATCATGACATGACAGATTGCCAGAGTGTGTGATACCATCGTTATTCCATCATCATGACGTCATCACATGACATTGTCGCTTGGGCAAACGTGGGCCGATCACGGAGGCAGTGCAAAACCAGGTGAGGTGAAGAAAGCTTGCAATGCCTCCGATCTTGGAGGCAGTGCAAACCCACGTTAGGGGCAGAAAGTTTCGAAGTGCGGAGCCGGGCGACCTTGTTCGCTTCTCTTTATTTTTCTCTTTCCTTCATACTCTTTTGCTTTCTTTTTTTCTCTCGTTTCTCTGTGTTTTCTATCTTTTTCGCTCCCGGTTTATTTCTATTTCTTTCTTTCTCTTATGTAGTCTTTTTCTCTTCCTTGCCTTTTTTTTCTCTCTCTCTCTATTTCTCGCTTCCGCTTTCTTTGATTCTGTATATTTCTCTCTTTCCTTCTCTTTCTGTCCTTCTTCCCATTCTTTCTATCTATTTCTCTTTCTTTCTACGCTATGCTTTACTCTCTCCCCTGCTCTCTTTCCTTCATCAATCATTCACTTCCCTTTCCCACCCCCTTGCCATACTGTACTATACCTTACTATACAAGTCTACGCTACGCTTTCGTAGCATGCGTGGATAGGCGAGTGATTACGACGCTCGTATTTTGATCGCGGGTATGCGGGTTCGATTCCCGCCTCGCAAAGAATTTTTTGCCCAAGAATGTTTCTCTTTCTTTTTCTTTCTATCTCTGTCTTTCTCTCTGTACTCGTGCTCTCACCCATCACAGAAATTGCATCCCATGCCGCACAAGTCGGCGCACGTGTTCTAGGTGCGAAGCAGAAGATGAAGGAGACGATGAAGAGGGAAAAGAGGACGAAGAGGACGCATGCCGGTTCATGATGACAGTCTTCTATCGATGACTAACGGCATAACGAAAAGCTAAACAGCTCTGCTGTGAAAGAAGGAGATGGCTTTAGCTTCCGAGAATGATTAGGGAAATTCATAAGAGACGCTCTAAGTTTTATTATCTAGAGTTATCAACTTACCTCTGGATAACTGAACTAATTTTGCGCACAGTTGTTCATCGTTTAGCTCGCCTCGCTTCATCGTTATCATCATTGATTCATCTATAATATTTTTGCAACCCCTACACTTCTAGTTTGACTAATAAACAAAAAAAACAATTTGAGGACGCTTGAGCTTCGCGTACAAGAGTTGAACGCAGTAGCGTTATGGGACCCTGATGGCACGGACATCTCATTCGCGTGCTCAAGCAGTCACCAGAGATGTTACATCATTGAGAATTAGCATAACATTGAAGGACCACTGCCATCGAAAGAGCAAACTCGAGACGTTTGATTGTCCTGCATACCTGGGTACTTCTCACCGATTATTAGTCGCCAATGTTAACTTCAGAACATATCAATTCGGTTTTAGAATAAGCGTGACACTCCTCTGTCGCGTTAAGCGAGTAGGGCGAGTACTGTCGCTGTCACAGACGACTTCGGGGGGCGTGCACCGTCCCGGGACTGGCTCACGACGGCAGTCATTATTCCTGCCAGCCCCCCCCCCCCCCGCTTCTGTTGCCAGGCTGCTCTCGAGGTAGCTGTGCCTGCTTGTACCAATGGCATTTTAAGTGTGGCGGCAAGGGATGTTTTCAAAAACGATTGTCTTTCTAGGGGAACTTAGACGCAGAAATTTGAGTCTGTCTATCTGTCTGTCTTTCTGTTTGTCTGTCTGTCACGCGATTCAGCGACCCGGCCAAAGTCGAACCACTTGCTTACCGCCCACCTATCTTGAACTGGTACGGCTGTTCATACTTGTGGACGTTGTCGATCAAAAAGTAAATATTACGCATATCTGAAACGCAACATCTCTAGGTAAGTATTAGGTGGTGTGTTCCTTCATTAGAAAATACATAGATACGTAATTCTAAAGACCCTAGTTCCTTAAGCTGCGCTGAAAATGCCTATGCGCGCCGACGAACGCCCTCTGCCACGGAGGAAGGAAACCCTCTGCACAAGCTCATGTTTCGCGACGTATTGCTAGATGGCGTCCATATCTCACGCAGCGCCCCCTCTATCGTCTTTACACGTCATTTTCAGCGGAGCACGCAGATACGCGGCCAATTTTCAAATGGGAAACATTTCTTAGCGAACCAAAGGCAATTTGAGCGTATCTATCTATCTATCTATCTATCTATCTATCTATCTATCTATCTATCTATCTATCTATCTATCTATCTATCTGTCTGTCTGTCTGTCTGTCTGTCTGTCTGTCTGTCTGTCTGTCTGTCTGTCTGTCTGTCTGTCTGTCTGTCTGTCTGTCTGTCGTCTGTCTGTCTGTCTGTCTGTCCGTCCGTCCGTCCGTCCGTCCGTCCGTCCGTCTATCTATCTATCTATCTATCTATCTATCTATCTATCTATCTATCTATCTATCTATCTATCTATCTATCTATCTATCTATCTATCTATCTATCTATCTATCTATCTATCCTCCTACGTCTGGCTGCGGCCGTGGTCGCCTTATTAACTTCGTATTGACCAAAATTGGCATAGGGGGCATGAGGGTATGAGGAACATGACTGCCTGGTCATGACACCAATCACGTGAAAATCTTGTGTACGTGAAACCCTCTCCTTCAGTCACGTGTGGCGCATACCTGTATACCACGGGCCGCGGTATGCGGGTATCATCCACAGATGATTGACATTTTATGTCTACCAAGGAACAGCGACAACACCCTTTGGTAATGTGAACGCGAGAGCATTAAGAAAATACGGCATCGCAGCGTTGACTCGACGAATGCAAAGAATAAATGTCAGGGTCCCAGCATGAATCGAACCCACGAATTCTGCTTGGCAGTCGTGTATGGTAGCTCAGAGCCACGCAAGGTTTCGAAACTGCTTTATAAGAGATGCTATGCAGGCGCCATGTCGGTGCTAGCTACAAAAATTTATAACCAGGTAATAAACATTGCACATGTACTCCCATGATTCACGCGTCATGTCAGGTTAAGGTCAACTGTGACTTCAGTGTCGACTCCGCATTCAAAGCAGTATAATAAACATTCGTTTCGATAAAACTCGTCTCTGTGTTCTCAGGTGAGTGCACACGTTGGCGCCAGGCTATTAGATGCACTTTAAACGCTAGTTTAGTCAACGTCCCTGGTAAGCCGACGGTTTACCGGCTTACCAGGGACGTTGCTACTAATCCATTTACAAAAACACGTCGATGTACCTTGTAACGCTTCTCTCAAATGAAAAAAAAAAAACTCAGGATAGAGAGGTCGAGTGGTTAGAGCGTCCACCTCCAATGCAGGAACTACTGTGTTTGATTCCTAGTGACGCCGGGCACCAACCTGTTTCTTTAAAGCGGCCATGACAAGGTCACCGACAAAATAAGAGCTTTCAGCGAAACATAGAAGTAGAGGGTCCATTGTGCCTGTCCATGTGCGAAAAATCGACTGTAAAACATTATTTCAGTGCCAAACAAGACCTAGTAATCGCCGGCTATAAACCCCGCCCACCGCTGGCGACGGCCATTTCGCCATGGCGTGTGTGACGTGGCGTGCATCATCGAGTGGAGCCATCGTCTTACGCCTAAGTTTCAGCCGCTGCAAACCGTTCAATTTTCAATGCCGAATTTAAGAAAGCTCTAACAATTCCATTGCACGTGCAGCTCACCACAAAACAATATCGTTGGCCGAAATACATACGCTTGCGAAAGAAGCGGCTTGTTACGCCACGGCTCGCGAGTGCCCCAGGGTTTTCAGACTCTCGGGCCGCTCGCATGTTTAAAAAATGCTCGTTATAAACTAAGTTCTCGACCAAATGGGCTCAACTTTCGCCAGCTTGTTCGTCAACACCTAAGGATTAACTCGTATACCGGATATTATGAGCGAAAATTGGGTGTCATGGCCTCTTTAGTGAGAGAGAAAGTACCAAGGCCTGGCGCTCGGTGGTTTGGGAACTGTCGTCTCGAGAAGGTGGCATCATTTTCTCTTCCTTTCACTCCACATTTCCCTCCCCCCAATGAGGCTGATCCGTGCTCCATTTTGGGTTGAAGAAATGTGCGTCCTTCTTCCTCTCAAGCCACTTCTGCAGCATTTCTAGCAAGGATGGAGGCGGGTGACCAGTGCGCTGCTTATTACAAGTTGATTCATACTCATAGTGAAAAGCTTCTCCTACTTCGTTACATTATGACCTGCGCTGCCGCTTTGCCAGAACCACTACAAAAACTGTTCTCCCAGTTTCGACAGTCCTTCTCTGCAGAAGCAGTAATTGTCGCCTGCTCTTGCGTCCGTTTTTCTTTTCTTGAAAACTCGGCAGTCTCAGTTTTCCATCAACAATGCCATCTGATGCTAGCAGCGGCACACGCCAGTTCGTGCATCGGAAATGGCGTCGCTCGCGGCGTTAAACCAAAGAAGCACTTAGAATATGTGATGAATGTGGCTGAACCAAGAAGACGCCACAACGAGTGAATTGTTCTTCGAAGCAGTTCTATAATAACTGTCCAGGGTTTAACGTAGCATAAATCGCGATATCATTTATGAGGGACGCCTTCGTGGAGGGCTCCGGAAATTAGGACCACCTTGTGTTGTTTAACGTGCACCTAAATCTAAGTGAACTGGGCTCAAGCATTTTCGCCTCCATTCAAAATGCGATCCCGCATCGAAGCAGTTCTAGTGCACCATAAAATTATTCCTATAGCGTATATATACAATTATTACGCTTCAAGTATACAGTGATTGTTTATGCTAAGTGTCTTCAAATAACCGCGGGATAATTTTATAGCTAGTGTGTGCAAAGTTTCCCACAGCAGGTAAAAATCAACGTTGCGATAATTCCCAATGGCACGTGTGGACGGGTTAAAAATACAATTATTACAGTTAACCGGACGAATTTCTCTCATGCATCAGATGATAACATCGGTATTATAAGAAATGTTTAATCGGATATGCTAGACATGCTACCTGCACGGGTAATGAATTTAAGAATTGTATTCGAGAACACTGCTCCCAAGCGGCATATGCAATAGCATTGTGAGTCTCCACGAGAAGACACTTGGCACAAAGAAAAAAAAATGGAGGCGACCTTTACCCTTCACTTACGGTTCTGGTGGTGGCACTCCACCTAAGCGCTTGTGTGCCCTGGTGTAATTTCTTGGTTAACTTTGCTTTTTTTGCACTGCGGGAGCGTATCTCAGAGGCCACGTTGAAGGACGGCGTGCTTGAGATCTGCTCCCCCACGTGTCGCGACGAGCGCAGCTGCTCACGAGAAAAGCGTGTGCTCTTTCGATGCACTCAATCAATTAATTTTCACGAATTACCCTAACAGATAACTTGGCTTTATTTTTAGTAAACCGATACTTTGATATCATATGTACCCAAGACAACTTTAACTCGCACCATAACTATCCATTGCTAACCAGATTTATTTTTTAAAACACATTTTCCGAATATTCGCAAAAACCGGAAGTGGCACACCGGAATTGCTTGGAGGAGAAGCACGAGGGTCCCTGGGTGCTCGTGTTAGTAAAAACTTCGCGCTGCTTTTCATTTGGGTATAATATAAAAGACGCGTAGTCGTAGCGATTCGTTTAATGAACATTTATGGTAGCCGGGTTCCTTGCAACGTTGTTGTTCAACTATCTTTCCCATAACTATCTTCTTAGAAAGTGCTCTCCTTATACATTTGTTTGTACCGCTGCTGTACCGCATTCACGTGGTTCAGGTATGTTCATCTACTGCAAGCGTACCTGTTTTTGTCCAGATGCACATCACTTATTTCAGCAGCTAGAAAAGTACAGCTCTCCCTGTGTAGATTATGCACCAGTATAAATCATTTCAATTTTTCTAAACCAACACATCAAAGTATTCTAAATCATTTACATTTTATCTGTACAATACTTCATGGGAGTATTGTGTGTCCGCCATCTATTGTCTTCATCTTCATCTACAGCTTCACGCAGATCTTTCATAAGAAAGTAGGCAGCACACTTAATTATTCACATTCTTTCTATTACGGATGGACCGTGAGAAAAACCCAATGGCACTGGGACAGCGGTCCGTTTCTCTCCCGTCGCCTATTCTTTGCCTTCGTTTTTCCTAAACAAAATAAGCTTTTTTTCCTGGTCTGCTCAAGAGGTTCACGTCGCTTTTATTGTCAAACAAGCACAACGAAACCCCAACACAGGTCTCTAAGTGGAGCTGTTTATTCATGGACAGCTAGCTGTACACGGCTTGTCCGTAGTACGTAGTGTATCTAGTATTCCAATGATTAGCATTTTTGCCTAAACACACCAGAAGCCTCCGTCAGAGAGTGGAATGAATGACTTGTTGTGGTTCAAAAATGGTGGGCGGGGGTTCAATCTTCCCCCACACTGGATGTGCCAGTGTTAGCGCTGTTGCCATGATCAGCATGTCATTTATTGGCGGCAGGTGTCTGTTTCTGGTTAATAAACACGCAAGTTTTATTTCTAAAGCAAGATCCCGTCTGTATCAACTAGACCACGTGAGAAACCGCACCCCCCCCCTCCGATATTTTCTATTTGTGCATGTGTATATGCGTAATATTTTTAGTTATGTGTCAGTTTTCCACGTCCAGCGCTAAACATGTGAGTGAACATACGTTAAGATTCGTTGAAGTCTCACCCTCATCTATACTCACACGAAATCACTTCTCGCTATTGTGCTGAGCTCCAAGTTTCTTTAAACGTTAACATCCTTACTTTGAAAAATATGAGATGGGTCGTAGAGCAGGTACGATTCGTCCGCTGTTACTACCGAGTAATGGAGCCGTTTCTTGTTCTTTCTAGTGGCTGACATGTATACACACGTTTCATTGTGACTGCAAGCTGGTTCGATACATAGGCACGTACTTAGTTGATTATTAAATAGTCTTCTCGAGAGAGCAGCGGTATGCCAGCACTGCAATGTACTTACTTGCAGCGCCAGTCTACACACGTGCCTGTGCAGAGACTTGCAGTTCTATCGATACATACACTGCAAAACTGCTTTGAAAAAAGAAATACAAGGCGCTGAAAAAAGTATGCGTAGGTGTTAGTTCACAATGGCGTATACATATGTGTTCTCACATGAGTCGGATGGCGAGTGAGGTCACGAGCTTCCCACGGCGTGTATGCCTTTGCTGAAAGTGCGTTGCGCTAAAACCTGTGGAGGTGCGAAGCACCGGTGTTTCCCATAGTAGCGCCTAAATAGCAATGAGAGGACAGTGTCCTCTCATTGCTAGAGACAGCGTCGCAAACCGCGTCCAGAGCCCATCCCATGCAGCGGCCATCACAGAAAGAGAGGTCTTTCTGAGCGAACGCGCCGTCTTATTTGCCACTCGGAGAAGCGCAGGTGGCGTTGTATCGCGCGGGCGAGCGCGTTCTCGCATGCTTTTTCCTGATCGAACGCGCCGTCCCATGTCACTTGCTTACGGTGACGGGCGATGACAGGCGACACCGTGACGGTTACGACGACAGGAGACGCCGACTGCCCGAGCGCATAAGGTGCTTCACACCTAAAAAATGTATGCTGTTACACTCAACGTGAAAGGTGTAGGAAGGGCGGAGCGGTGATTCGCCTGCACTTCAGCCACACTCATGTTCACGGGCACGCACGCGCTGGCGTTCCATACGTGCAGCTGCTCGGGTTCATGGC
>NC_051183.1:138388924-138553094 GCF_013339695.2 Rhipicephalus sanguineus | reverse complement strand
AACATCTATGATGTAGTTTCAGGTTCCCGCAAGCAAAAGCATGGCCTTCGAGATCGTATTTGCGGAGTGATGGCGTCTGTGACACACTAGTTAGCAAAAGTAAGGTCTCCAAGATCTGTGTCTGTTGACCAGAGCTGTTGCACTGGCATGGGCTCATCATCAAAGGTGCTTCGATGCCACGCTTCCCGCGGCCTGATCGTGTGCCTTAGCATTTTTGAATCACCGGAATGTGACATGCCATGAACAAGAGTCAGAACACTTCTGAGGAAGTCGATGTGCACTCCCATTTTTTTTTCTTTAACATTGCAGCTGCTCCAACAAAAGCACCCCCCACCCCTCTTTGCCAGCAATTTCAAGTTGAAGGGGTGCGCTTGCTCGTAATTTTATCGTACACAAGTCTGACACCCATAATGTGCCATGTGGTGTGCTGAGCTTATGTGTGTTTCCCTTCTTGTGCCTTTTATCTAAACATGCAGACAGCATACCCACACTTCCATCCTAACATCGTACAAAGGTTTGCCTGGATAGTTAACGACTAACTACAGGCCTAGCGCTCTAGCTTAGCAGTTGCTGTGCAGCTCTTTAGCTATCAGCTACCACATCACTTAATGTGATAAGCAAGTAGAAGGTGCCACACTTCCTTATTCCAATACAAATGCAGCAAGCAATGTAACAAAGACTAGAGGACTCTCTGCTGCTTGCATTTGCAACCAAAAATATTTCTAACCTATCAAGATGGACACTACTTTGTATGCACACTTTAACATTATATAAAACCCCGTCACACTGGCAATTTAGTGTCATTTCAGCGAGTGCACTTACGCCCCCAGATGGCACTTTGGCAGGGCGCTGCTACACGAGAAAAGGGAATGCACTTTGAAATGATTGTAAGGCGATGGGTACTTAGTCCACAACAGTATTTGTTACTTCATGCAATGTTTCTTAACTAATTGTGTTACAGCTATAACCCAGCCCTTAAATAAAATTTACGTACAAAGCGGCGGCTGCAGCCATTGCCACGCGTGCGCTGGGCATGCCCCTGGCGGTCGGCTGTAAACCTGCCGACAACCTAGAATAGCAAAGTAGTTTTTTGTATTATAGTATGTTTTAATGCATAAAAATATCCTAATAAAGAAAACGATAGTGCAAAAATGCTATGAACTCGGCTTCGGATAATAATTTATTTATTTTCGAGCCACTGCTATCGAGGCTAAACACTCCGTCTCGGCGAAGTGAGTTTGGCGAACGCACTCGCCGGCAAGTGCGCTTTGCAGCGAGTGTCACTAAACGTTCCCGTGTGACAGCGTGCGAATGGCACTAGCGGCGAAGTACACTCCCTCAAAGTGCACTTAAGTTGCCTCGTGTGACAGGGATATAAGTCTCACGTTGCGACCAACCACCACAGCACATCAAATCTGCTTGTGACCAAGACACGGCACAGAGGGTCTCTAAGCAAGACACAACAAGATTTCACAGAAGCTTGCTGTCCACAGCTTGTAGTCAGAATATAAGAATATGAAGTAGTTATCCTGTAGGGTGTGTTAAAGATCAAGAACAACTGCAGTGCAAAAATTACGAACAGAGTTCTATGACAGCACTACTTGTATCGTTTCTGCAGTGTTGTCTGCTACAATAACCTCTGCAGTGTTGTTATACTTCAAAAACAAAACCCTTACCATTGGTATGACAGGTAATAAAAATGGCAAACTATCAAATAAAGAAAAGGCATTTGCCAACGTACAATTTAAGAGATACGCCTTAATGAAGAGCTGCACCAGATTTCAGCCCCTGAGGGTTGACCAATATGAGCCTAAAACATGGCAAGGCACAAGGCCAAGACATGCACATGGTGGTTCTTTCCATATGACATAAAATTAACATGTGAACCTCTCAAGCATTTGCACATTGAACTACTAAGGCTGTCTCGTAAAACATCCGTTAGAAAAATTAGAAATGGTCCGTATGATGCTTTTTTGTTAATACTGAGGCACAACTACGGAAGTCAAACAGCTAGTGCCACACATGTAGTGAAAACTCAATATACACAAGGCATGCCTTGAATGCCCAATCACTCTTAAGAGCAAGTGCCAATTAAATGTCATAAGGAAGCATGGAATGCACATGCAGCGCAGCAACCGTCATTACTTATTCACCTATGTTGGCTGTTTTCTTATCAGCTAATCTAAAAAAATAAAAGGACAAATGAGAAGGAATGCGTGCCTTTTAAAAATGACCATAGCTTAAGGAGAACTAAAGAGAAAAGTTATTGTATCTGCACTGGTAGACTGCCTTTCTAGGATGACAGAAACCCCATTCTTACTATGAGGAGAGCTTCAAACACACACACCAATCTGTTTAGGCTGACAAAACAGAACACTATCTCCACCATCATTTTCACGGTGACAATTTGCTTAATAAAGAAAAACAAACAAAAAAGGGGAAATGGCTATGGCCGTTTAGGTTGCTCCTCATTATGTGCTGAAGTGTCAATTATTTTTACTGCATGCAGGCACCCCAGCATTGATAATGTGTCTTCTTTTTAATTCTGGGCCATAAAGGAAGCTTATATGTTCAAGAGAATTTTTAAGTTCATTCTCACTCTGAGCCCGATGCCATGTTTACTAATAACACAGTAATGCATCCCAAACAAATGTCAAAATCCACAACATCCCAATTGACTGGTGTGGTGACTTTTCAAGGCAAAGTTTCACTTTTGCGTCTTCTCGGCTTTATATAGAAGAAAAACTTGTGATTTACTCACTCATGTATAGGCACAGCAACAAAGCATACAGCCTGTACACAATTCAGAATGATAATTTACCAATATGCACTAGTTTCCTTGAAATCACTCACCTGGCCTCAGCAGTGGAGGCACAGTGGCCTGGTACTGTCGGCCTACTCGAATGCGGTTGCGGTTGTTGTTGCGAGACTCATTCTCCCAGTACGAGTCAAAGTCCGCATCTGCATGACGATAACATAGTAGGCAACCCGCACAAGAATTTGCATAGCCACATCAACACAGCAATGCATATAAGACAAAACTCTTTTTCATCCCTTTCGCACACTACTTGAACCACGTCAACCACTTCTTGAGCTGGCAGGATTGCCTGCCCAGCCACCAGTGAATGAAAAGCCATTGCAAGAATAAACAGTGTGCATTACAAAAGCGCACCAGTTTATTTGCATGTATGCTTGAATATGTACAGTTTCTCAGATTGCTAATAACAATAATAATAATAATGATACTTAATTGCTAGGGTTTTACATACCTAAACCACAATATGATAATGAGGCATGCCGTAGTGGAGGGCTCCGGAAATTTTGACCATCTGGTGTTCTTTAACATGCACTGATGACGCACAGTAGATGGACCTTTAACATTTTGCCTCGATCGAAATGCGACCGCCGCAGCCGGGATCGAACCCGCTGCCTTCGGGCCAGCAGCCGAGCGCCGTAACCACTGTACCATCACAGCGGATAGATTTCTAATAATACAGCACATACATAATAATAATAATAATAATAATAATATCTGGGGTTTAACGTCCCAAAACCACGATATGATTATGAGAACGCCGTAGTGGAGGGCACCGGAAATTTCGACCACCTGGGGTTCTTTAACGTGCACCTAAATCTAAGTACACGGGCCTCAGACATTTTCGCCTCCATCGAAAATGCAGCTGCCGCGGCCGGGATTCGATCTTGCGACCTTCGGGTCAGCAGTCGAGCGCCATAACCACTAGACCACCGTGGCGGGGCTACAGCACATACATAAGACTTGCTAATTGTATGTACTTTAAGCAAAGCATACTCCTTGCTTCAGGTGGACATGTGCCCTGCCAGAGTTATGTGTACTGTCCAGTTTACAAAATGCCATTGTGAAGCAGAATATGCAGGTTATAAAAGCTCTATTTCTCTTTTGTAGTAATTAACCCTTGTATATATCCGGGAATTCGCATGAAAAAGAGAAACACAAATGTTTATCAGCACGTGCTCCATGTTGTTGGGAATTCAAACTCCCAATGGGGCCTCAAGGATTTCAAAGTCAAAGCATGTGCACTCCTGAACCCACACACACTTCAGAGTGCACTGCCCAATATTACATAATTATGCTGCTCCTCGAATTTGTATGGCTTTCCTGTTTTGTCAGCTCCTCTACACACATAAGCAACAGTGTGGAGTAAAACTATAGTGGTTCTTATAAATGTTTTCTATAAAGTTCACTAGTGTAGCTGTTGGAGCACGTTGGTAATCAATAAGTACATTTAGCAAAGCACGAACCAGACAAGGATGAAAAAGCACATGTGTGTGTTATGTGCATCTGCGTCCGTGTTCAGTTTGCACTTTTTCGTAACCATCTCAAACAACTTCTATTAGGCTTGCCAACCGAGTTGAATGTTTAAAGCAGTTCTCTCGGATATGGAGCATGCAAAAGAGGCCACAAGTGATGACAGACTGATCTAAAGTAAATTTCATGTTGCAGCAGATGCAAATGATGCAGTCAGTAACAGGTTCTAGGCACCCTGAAAGGCAACTGTGGTTGGGAAAAGCTTCAGTATTGCTACTTTGTTCCACAACATACCAGCTTGGGCCATTAATGGCATACAAAGATATTTTCACAGTATTAGAAACTCGCACTTCTCATCTATAGAAGGGCGACACCTAGCAAATATGAAAGTTCAAAAGCGCGTTTTAATCTGAAACTTAGGTTAGTCTCGAAATGCCAGATCAGGCGGTCACTGACATTCTTGTGACATCACACAAGAAAGAGCAAAACATTCTGACGAAGTGTAGCAGTAAAGGTTGGTACAACGATGCTGCCCACACACAAAAGAATAAGCAAGCAAGAGTGCCGCATGTGTACATATGCACTTACATGTGGGCAGCCACAGCGATCACAGGTACAAAAGAGTTAAGGCATCGCGACGACATAATGCGTACATCTCCCAAGTACTGAAATGAAAACTTGATTATTGAAAAAACCCATTACCCATTACTGCTTAGGGTGCCCTTACCACTTGCTAGTATCTTTTCTAGGGCACAAACCTTTAAAGGGAATCGGCAAATGGCCAGAACGTGTGATTATGTCCTAGTGAAATTGAAGAGACTGAATAATAGAGCCTGATTCAAGCATCCTTTCTCCTCGCATTTAAAAGTCACAAAAAAAGGAAATAAAAAAGGTATGTCCATACAGCCTAGCGGAAGACCCTTAAGTCGGGATACTGGAGTGTTCTGTTTTCCGTACGTAGTCTGAGCTTTCACCGCGCCACATATGTATACTAAAAAATTAGTAGGTACGTATATTATTATCCATCCCCGGCTCTATTCTGTGCTGCTTACAAATGGCAAAAGGAGTTGCATGCTGAGAAGCAGCACTGCTTTCGCGGCACAACTAGTGAAACATGTTGAGCCATGGCACATGCGCGCAGAGTGCACGATGTGCAAGCCAAACCGCCGCACACAACCATGAACGCTCTAGCGCTTCCACTGCTTGCAGCATGTATTTGTGTGTATGACTTCACAGTCTCCGCAGATCGAAAAATTTTGATCATGAGAATGTTTCAGGGCATTTCTCTGTTACCATTCCGTGATTAGATACTCTGACCAGTAAGCACACCTGTTGCGCCAAAGAAAACAGGTTCCATAAAAATTGGCCAGTCAGTCCCTTCAATAAAAATGAACGAGGCCCCAAGCACCATGTCAGTACATTCAAGAATTGTATATGCTGGAGTCAGTACAAGCCAGAACACAAGCAAGCTGGGCAGGAATTCAAGTACACCATTTCCATTCTAGGCGGACAATTAGTGCTGTGCAACAAAAAGATGCCCAAAGGTTGCAACTGTTTCTAGGGTGTTGGTATATTGGGAAAAGAAAACCTTGTTTTTTAGCTGAGGCCGAAACCATATCAGGAATGCCTGTTAAAAATTTGCCACGACTTTCAATTGTTCATCCTACAACTAACAACAAAATTACCTGTCTTAAACATGCAAAAGTGCTTCACGTTGTGAAGGCGGTGCTGCAATTTGAACTGGGCTGCAGTACCGGTCATTGTAGTCTATGCCTATAATAAGCGTAGACTATATGCAATTCCTGGGGAGTCACCAATTAATTCATTTCTCACTTATTAATCTGAGAAACGCAAAAGACATCACATTTTTCGGCCTCTGATTTTATTTCCTAAGGTATGTTTTATTTTATAGCATTAAGTTATACAAAAGGGTGACACTAATACGAAGAATTATTACATTGTGAACTGAGAGAGCCACTGTAAATAACCATAATTTATAATGTGCTTGTTAAAATATCACTGGCTCACAATTTCTTAGAAAAGGAATTGATCAAGCGGCTCACTTCTTTGTCACACACAGCCTAAGAGATAATGAGACCAAGGAAAGTATACGGGCATATTTGCAGTGTTAACTGTAGCGTAGTAATTATGACACAAATGGAAAAGAATTAAGGTGGACAAAACGATGACTTGCTGTCGTGGAGGGCCGAACCCAAACCTTCAGATTATGCGCCCGTGCTCTACCAATTAAGTTACAGCAGCAATCATTCCCTTGTGCACTTTACTGAGTACTTCTTGCGTGTAATCCTGGAAGCATTACCAAGTGCTTGTTAGTATTACTGCTACAAGTACTAGTTTCTGAGCTAGTGCAAAATTTTTAAAGCAGTAGCTTTTTTTTTTTTCAACAAGCGAAGTTCTTTGACAATGTCATTACATCAGCATCGGGCTATATGCCTGAAGATCACAAACACTACTGCACTCAGGCAATCAGGAACAAAAAACAAGAACTAGACGAAGGTTGTGCTAGCATCTTTTTGCCAGTTAGTGTTTCTTAATCAGTTATACATGATAAAGCATACCGCGTCTCACATCTAAAAGGGTCACACTCGGCAAGTACAAAGGTTGCTAAACATAGCATACTTTGATACAGTTGTAAAGATGCCATTCCTAACACCAGCCTAAAAATTACTTATTGAGTTGTTGCATGATTGACAATATTATTGAGCACAAGAAGGAAGGAAGTTGTGTCCTTCCTTACCCTCAACAATATTGGTCAATGGTTTCATGAAAAGACAAAAACTTGCTCATGTGTTGTAAATCAAGCTGGGGTATAATGGTGTTGCTCATTTATATAAGAGAGTGGGCATGCAATCCTCCTTCCATACAAGCCCATTTGCAGAGCTGCAGAGATCATAGGAGCAGAGCTACATTGATGTGATGACTCATCAACAACCCAAGTATTGAAATTCGGAATTGGCTCAAAGGAACAACAATTCCAGTGAATTATTCAAAGCACTTCATGCTTGCCAGCACACTTTCCAAGTTTAAAAATCTGTGCCCCCATTAACAGGTTTAATTACGTACAAGTTCAATTTTACATATAGGTAACACAGCAAAAGGCTGTAGATTCAAAGCCGTTTACTGGTAATGTGTAGCTGAAATATTTACTCATTTTCTAATCAGAAGTATAATAGGAATAACTATCAATTCCACTTAAGACAATCAGTGTTGCCCACGCAAGCAGGCTTTCTTTTGTTGCGGCCTAATTAAAAATACCTCAGAACCAACACAGCAGCACTTTGAATTGGATTTCTTTTGTTAAAAATTTCTTCATTAAAACATGTAAGCCTTCGTCTGATTCATCAATACCAGCAAATGAAAGAAAATTTTCAGCGACCTTATTTGCAGCCACAAGATAACCTGTATGGGCTTCTTGTAAGGGGACACTAAAGTTAAATATTAAGTTAATTCAGACAAATAAATGTATTCATTCAGAACCTCGTTTACCAATCACTGTATAATTATTAAATGAGAAAATGAGGTCAAGCTTCATATATGAATCTCGCATCAAAAACCTCAGCACATTATTGTCAGTGCGATGTGACAAATTCCATGTCTTTCCCCTCATCCCCCTTCTTTCATTCAAATGAAGGAAAGAATATACTTTTAAGGGCTCGTTTTCTTTGTCAGACACAATATTAAACGAGAACTAACAGAAGATAATGCAAACGAAAACGATCAAAGCCTTTTTTGCATATTTTAGCCACACTGGTTCCAATAAAGTTTTCTGAAACTTGCTATGTTAAGACCTGTGTCCCTTAAAACAGGTGTAACTCATACTTTTAGTGCCAAACGATTACATAGGCGCTAGCAGACACTGCCCAAAACTTACGATGTGATGGCAAACTGGTGCGGGCAGTGTCACCACTTTGCATTTTCTCGCTACCAAGGGACTTCTCGTGCTAAGGTGGTGCTTTTCGGTATTGTGAAACCGTAATGTACTAATACCAAGAAAGATTGTTTTTCTCATTAGTGCCCCTTTAACCATCAAAGAAAAAAATGCTTTGTGCTACAGACCAGGCACGTAGGCAAGGGGGGGGCCCGGGGGGCCCCGGGCCCCCCCCCGAAATTTGTCCGGCCTTCTATATTCCTGGGCAACTTTTGTTTATTTTTTGCCATGGAAATACTTTCTTTCGGAACAATTAGGCCTTGGGCCCCCCCCCCCCCCCCCCCGAAAAAAAAATTCTGGCTACGTGCCCTGCTACAGACACATGGATGATAATTGTTTTCTTTCGTGAATCTACTTTGTGAGCTTCTCGGAGAACTAGTCCACCACATTCAGTGTCCCTCTGCTGTCATCTACCACCCTCTTAATTTTCTCGCTGTAGAATGTTCACACTGCCGATTAAAATGAATCTTTTGTCAACTCAAAAGCTACTTTCCAAGTAAATTCGTGCTAGTTGGCCAATCTTTTTCCCTTTAGTTTCGTCCTTTAGTTATTATGAACAAATGAACACCAATGCAGACTTCTGTCATAGTCTTACATAATCTTTCTGCAATACAAGGTGCTTTTAAGCTTTGCGACATAATACAACATCCTGCACCACAGCTGACAACTTGGTATTAAAAGGGACACTAAAGAGCAAAACGATTTTTCTCATATTAGTAAAGTACTCTTTCGCGATACCAAAAGCACCACGTTCGCTGCGAGAAGACGCTTAGTAAGCGAGAAAACGCGCAAGAACAAAATGTAGGTGGCGACGCCACCTTGAAGTTTCTGGACCATTTGCCATGACGTCACATGTTTTGACGCCGCCTACTAGGGACTACATAGTTCCTAATCGGTAAAAAATGAAGTACATTGTCCTCTGAAGGGACCATAGACATAAAATACCAAGTTTGAGGTAAATTTGTTGGGCCAATGGCGCCAAGATGTGAATAAGTACACTTTGAAATCCCATGACGTCACGTGGGGAGCTTTCGGCGTGAAATTTAAAATGAAACTTTGAACTTTATTTTCTCTTCTATTAATAAACCTATGATGGTGAAATTAACGACATTAGAGTTCTCAGAGCACAATTTATCAATCTAAAACCGATTCATTGTTTCTCTTTAGTGTCGCTTTAAGAGGTACTGACACCTTTTTTCGAAGGAGAGTTTACTCTGCCATACAAATCTCCTGTATGCAGAGACGGCTCTGAACAAGTGTGAAGCTCAGCAAATGCTGATAACATATTTTATTTTGATATTAAAGTCAATTTTTCCTATGGCGCACCTACCGACATCGACACTATCGTGACGTCAGGCTACAGTACTAATTCTGGCAACTTCACGAAGCAATCTGGCTAGTTGTGGTGACGTCAGGTACCAAAACTTCCAAGATGGCCACTTGTGCGTCAAAAAAACATTCAAAATGGCCTCTTGTGCGTCACCAACGGAGCCATGGTACGGAGCGGCTGTGGAAACGTCACTATATATTGTGCGAGCATATGACAAGAAGCTAATACCGCGTTGCGACGTCAGGGTACAGTAGGAACCGAAACTAACTTTTAAAAATATACTGTAATTACTCTTTCAGGGTGTACTCGTGCTTAGCACTACCTTTTCTAGGCTCTTAAGAGCCTGGCCTTTCATTTGACGCAAAAAACGACAACTGAAAATTTTCGTGTCAGTAACCCTTTAATGCAAGTTCGAATAGGTTTTGTTCGCAGCAAATTAGGGCTCCCTTGTGAACTTCGCGAGTGTGCTGGACAAGTTGCGAGCTTTGAACTAGGAGACGAATGAAACCAAGGTCTCGATTGGACTCTAGCAGCTTCTGTATTAAAGCATCCTTAATTCTGTAGCTATATTAACACAAGACTTGTCATGTGTATTGTCACAACTAAGGAATAAATATCACAGCCCAGGTGCCTGTTACCTCATTGCACAACGATTTTTATTCCTACATAAGACTGAACTGCCTGCGTCAAGCTATAAGCACTCCTTACTACTCTTGAGACATTATACCAACAGAAGTTAAGGCAAACTCGATGTGCACCCATAATCCTTGCAGCATCTCTGAACATTCAGCCTACTACATAAACACACGAGGAAACCTCGAATGCTCTGCAAAGCGAAGGAGGCGAGTTTCGCCCACATTTCAACTTAAAATCAGGCAGAGTATTTCACTCATCATGTCATGGTACACCAAATCGCTTTCTGCGTAGTGCATATGCTCTTTCGTGCTCCTAACCATATGCAACTATATTCAACCATCTCTGACCACTCCTAGCCATGTAATCACAAGCCTGGCAGCAGACGCTATTAAACTTTTAACGGTTACGAGAAAGAGCCGAATGAACTTTGCCAACTTGCAAGCGTTGCAGGGCATCTACTCTGAAGCGTTTGCGCGTGCCATGCATAACGCAGGTGCGCTTATGAGGCCGCGTTTAGCGACGCCACACATGGCCACAGACGCTGTGCGTCGTGCATGGACGCAGCAGCTGCGATGTGCTTCGACACAGGCGTCGAAAGGTTCGTCCGGTCAGAGCCCGGAACAGGCCAGCAGTCGTACACGCCGAAACGGCCGCGAGCGCGTTTTCTCTCTCTCTCAGAGCAGAAAAGAGACGGAAAAAAAATATATGCCGAGCTTTTTTTTTTTCTCCCAGTTACGAACGAGGCTACATCCAATGCCGCGCGTCATACCCAGTCCAGAAATTGGTGTCGACGACGGAATCCGTGTTTCTCGCACGGAACAGGGCGAGCGGAGGGAAAGCGCAGCCGAGGAAAAAAATAAAAGCAAATTAGCGAAGCAGGAAGGACAGACTTCGCCGCTGGGCCGAGCGAATTTGCGTCCGCGTATCGTGCACCGGCCGCGCCCCGAGGCTCAGCTCGAGTGCGACCGAGCACGCACGGTGCACCCGAGGACGTGCTATGTACGCAAATCGCGCGTCAATTAACAGCAGCACTAATTGCGTTAAGCCCAACCATCATCGCTCGCTCGGCCGAGCGGTTTCCTTCCCCACCTTGCCCCCCAACGTCGTCGACGAGAGCGACGGCACTCGCTCGAGAAGTCCCAAGGCTTACCTGATACATCCATTAATGCACGATGACTAAACTTGAGGCTGTCCGGCCCTTTGCATGTTTCATGTTAGCGGACGCAAGCGGCGGGAGCTGCACGGGCTTTTTTCGAATGTTTACGAACTGTCCAAAATAAACTTCGGAATCCCACACAACCACGGAAACGCCGAACGGGTGAGGCGAACTTCCCGCGATCGACGTCGCACGTCGCCAGCGTAGGACACTTCAGACAGCGAAAATGAATGTGATCGCAGAGACTGCCCAATAGCGCGCAGATATTGTTAGACTACACGGAAAGTTATTAAAATTTGCTAGAACGGCACATAATGAAACCTCTCTGCGCAAAATACACAATGTTTGCGTATGTTTGCGTCTTTCGGCGTCTTTATTACCATTGGCATCGTCATCACAGCGTACGTGAAAATACACTGTAGTGAAAATAAGGGGAATGTTAAAAAAACGGACATCCGCATCCGTACATGGCGCATCAAAACCATGTAATCATATTTGCATAGACATTCATATGAATCATATACATGATCATATATGAATGCTCGTTTGTGTGCACTCGCTTCATCCACTGATAGCGAACGTATTCACTGATATGAAAATCGCAGCACCATTATTGTGCCCACGTTTTGAGTCAAGAGTCATTGCACAAGAACAGCTCATGCATTTGCTATTTTTGTCCAAGATAAGATTTAAAAAAAGAAAAGCTATGTTGGCTCTACTGCGGCGCGAAATCTGACGTGCGTTGGTTGTCTCAGAGGCCATGTTAATAAACCTTTAAACATGCACTCCTGTCGCAAGGTGGCGCTAGATAGCGCAACTTTGTCACGCAAAATGTTTGTTATGCAATATCGAGCTACGCTTAGCGTGCGTACTGTAGCAGAGGTTTTAATGTTTTGATGGCGCCTAGGACGTATTTTCAGTTCTCAAGCTTCTGGCATATGCAGCCAGCAAAAGCAGGGCCTTCGAGATCGGTTATGTTATACAGAAATGGCATGGATTTATGGTTTGGCTCCCAGCGAGCAAAAAAAAAAAAAAAAACAAAACTGATCTTGAAAGTAATGAAATTGTTCATTGCACGTGCCGTCTTAATGTGAGTCGAACTTCGGTTACCCAGAGAGCCAAATCACTTGTACATCACCCGCCCACAACAGACAATAACGCCAAGGAAAGTATAGGGGGTGTTATTTGTAGTCATTAGAATATAAATGTGAAGAAAGTAAAATGGACGAAAAGATAACTTGCCGCCGGCAGGGACCGAACCTGCGACCTTCGAATAACGCGCCCGATGCTCTACCACTGAGCTACGGCGGCTTTCGTCCTCCCCATATCATGCCGTCCACTTTATGGGGTATATATGTGGATTTAAACCTAGGAGTGTTAGTCAGCGCCGATCGCAGCAATGGAGTGTGGAACACTTTTTAAATGCGAAGCATTTCTTAGCGAACTTCTGCGACTTTGAGCGTATCTATCTATCTATCTATCTATCTATCTATCTATCTATCTATCTATCTATCTATCTATCTATCTATCTATCTATCTATCTATCTATCTATCTATCTATCTAGCCGCCTACGACTTTGTGCTCTCCTGGTCGATTCGTTAATCGAATGTACACCAAAATTGGTATGACGTAACATGACTGTATGACGAACATAAATGACAAGTCATAACATGAAAATCATGACACGCATGTCATGTACAGCATGATTTACATGCCACGCTCATGGTGCGCTGGCGGCCGTTTCGCTAGCTCTATATACACCAAAATAGGTATCTTGCGACTTGACTGTGTGACGCACATAAATGACACGAATGAACATGAAATCATGACACGCATGTCATGTACAGCATGACTTACGTGCCACGCTCATGGTGCGCTGGCGGCCGTTTCGCTAGCCTGATCAATCCCGAAATTGGTATTGTGCGACGTGACTGTGTGACGAACATAAAAACACGAGTTAACATGAAAATCATGACACGCATGTCATGTACAGCATGACTTACGTGCCACGCTCATGGTGCGCTGGCGGCCGTTTCGCTAGCTTGATCTACCCCGGAATTGGTATTGTGCGACGTGATTGTGTGACGAACATAAAAACACGAGTTAACATGAAAATCATGACACGCATGTCATGTACAGCATGACTTACGTGTCACGCTCATGGTGCGCTGGCGGCCGTTTCGCTATTTGATCTACCCCGAAATTGGTATTGCGTGACGTGACCGTGAGACGAACATAAATAACACACGATTTAACATGAAAATCATGACCCGCATGTCATGTACAGCATGACTTACGTGCCACGCTCATGGTGCGCTGGTGGCCGTTTCGCTAGCTTTATATACACCAAAATTGGTATCTTGCGACGTGACTGTGTAACGAACATAAATAACAAGAGTTAACATGAACATCATGACACGCATGTCATGTACAGCATGACTTACGTGCCACGCTCATGGGGCGCTGGCGGCCGTTTCGCTAGCTTGATCAATCCCTAAATTGGTATTGTGCGACGTGACTGTGTGACGAACATAAAAACACGAGTTAACATGAAAATCATGACACGCATGTCATGTACAGCATGACTTACGTGCCACGCTCATGGTGCGCTGGCGGCCGTTCGCTAGCTTGATATACACCAAAATTGGTATCTTGCGACGTGACTGTGTGACGAATATAAATAACAGGAGTTAACATGAAAATCATGACACGCATGTCATGTACAGCATGACTTACGTGCCATGCTCATGGTGCGCTGGCGGCCGTTTCGCTAGCTTGATATACAGCAAAATTGGTATCTTGCGACGTGACTGTGTGACGAACATAAATAACACGAGTTAACATGAAAATTATGACACGCATGTCATGTACAGCATGACCTACGTGCCACGCTCATGGGGCGCTGGTGGCCGTTTCGCTAGCTTGATATACACCAAAATTGGTATCTTGCGACGTGACTGTGCGGCGAACATAAATAACACGACTTAACATGAAAACCATGACACGCATTTTCCTCAATGACAGACAAGACGATGTATGCAGCTCTTTGCTGGCTGCTTCGCATTGCATCGATTCCCACAATGCGTGGGATCTGCCGGCTTTTTTCCTGCCTGTTGGCGTCACGTAACACGTGATCTTTTTACGAGCTAAGGTAATCCTGGGGAAATGCGAATGCATTTCTTGCGCCGAGAGTACACGGCGCAGTAATTTTAATGGCGTAAATTAATGACGAGACGAGGATTTGTACCGTAACCATTTATTTACACATTCATCAGCACCTGTTTGTGTTGTCATTGTACCTGACGGCCATAATCTCAGCCTTGTGGTCGCCGTTGGCGTTTCACAGCGGCGTCTCGAGCCAGCGCCTCCTGTATTTTTCAGTGCCTGGGCGAACGCTCTCCTCAGGCCGTCGAGCGCGCGCTCCGCCACCGCTCGCCGCTGCCGCGTGGCGGCGCTGTGCAAGTAGACTACGTACGGTCATGTAGGCTCCCTAAGACTACGGGAAGCTGGCGCTGAACGGCCGCGTGTATTACGAAGCTCCCGAATGCGTGTTTACATTCGACTTTAATTGAATTCGCACTTCTCACAGGCTTTCCCAGGTACGTATGCCGCATGCAGTCTGTTTGGCCGTGATGCCGGTGCGAATATTGTATTCGAATATGATTGTATTCGTGTTTTATTTTATATTTCAGGATTTTGCAACCACGTGCTCCGCATGCCTCGGTATGTCGTATTGTTGCGTATCATTGTGCAAATCGAGCGGAAAGAAAACACTGGTGCGCTTTCGTTCCATGAAATACCAGCTGCAGCTGGTGTACGGGAGTGGTGGCTTGCAGCGATTAGGTGGGATATAATTGGTCGCCTAATACAACTTCGAACTGCACAAGGGTATGTAGCCGCCATTCTCAACCAGATGACTTCATAAAAAGAAAAAGATGGTGCCTCAAGAAGGATGCAGTACCATCAGTCTTTGCAGACTACCCCTCACATTTGCAGCCCAAGGTAACGACTGGACGAAGCATGGCAAGTATCACTAAAGGTGACCGCGCTGTGACCGAACAGTCAACATGCACCAGTAGCAACGCTGCCTCGCGACCGCCGCCATGTGCAACGCTGACATTAGGTCCCGAAGCTAAGGAATCGGAGCCAATGGACACTGCAAGTGCTGCCGGTGAAACAATGGACAATTGCTCTGTACATTGTCACAGCTCAAGTTAAAAGTCAACACTACGACTTTAGACTTGAACACCGTCTGTTCACAAACATCGGGCAGTGTTGCAAGAAGCGCGTGGATGAAGGAGCTGTTTTTGTTTGTTTTTCGTACTATCACGATAAAATTGCTTTAAGATCTGAAATGATGGAATCACTCGACATATGCTTCCTCATTTTTTGGCACCAGCTGTTGCTTCCTCCCAGTGGAAACAAATGTACTTGTCAAAAGATTTACGAAGGGAACGTGAGATCACGTGCCTCCTTGGAAGCAGTCTAGCGACATTTCGTGCTAGTTAGCACATGCACTCAAGGCTTGCGTGTAGTCTGCTACACCAGTAGACGTTAGCGCGCATCGGGGCTCTTGAAGCGTCGAAGCTTTCAGTATTAGCTACACTGCTTTCAAAACTTGACTCTCAGACACTGAAAAACCGACTTGCAGACAAGCGAACGTAATGGTGAAAGAACAATTTTCCGCGCATCACTTGCCCGTGCTCATGTCGGTTCAGCAGACGACGCGCGAGCGGCTCGATCAGCAACAGCCGCAAAAAACACATGCCTTCAGAAAAATTCTTATTGCCAAGAGCGACAAGTGCTTCACCATTTATGTTTACAAACGTTTTAATTACACTTCAAACAGCGCAAATACAGCCAAAAACTCAACAATGTAACAGCTGCGAACCTGCGTTTCCGTGAGCGACGGTGCGACCGCAGCTCTACTTCGGTGGCGGCGCGTGGCGGCTAAAAGCCGCACTAACACCGACGGCCGCTTCCCATTGCTCTCCGCTCCTTCGCCCAGGCACAGAAAAATAGAGGAGGCGCTGCTCGAGCACACATTTCTTCTTGAGAGGCGCCCAGCCAGCGGACGGGAGAGTGGGGCGCAGGGAGGAGAGAGAGCGAACGGCGAGAGAAGGAGCGGCGAAGCACTGCACCCAATGCCACCTAGAAGAGCGGTGCGGAGCCGGCGCGCGCCCGCGCAAACCGCGGTGAGGAGGCGGAGCGCGCGCAGTCACGTGGGGTGTGACGTCGCTGCGCCGTTGCTACAGACGCTCCTCTCCGCTCCTCGCGCCGTTGCTATGGGACGGCGGATTCAGGGTCGCTTATAAAGTGCATTCGCACTTAATAATCCCAACAGCACCTCCAGTGGAGATTGCTCAAATCGAAACTGGTGGCCCTTGGCCTCCGAAATTGTCCAACGAGCGCCGGTAGACAATCTCCGAGGACAGCTTTCGCACCTTTCTTTGGGGGAAAATTTTGCAAGTTAGTGACACCAGATGTCGCTTGGTCCGCACCTGTCGTCGCGTTTTAGCCACCAAAAACCATGGCGCGTGCCTCGTAGAAGCCGGCGCGCATGCGCACACTACCTACCCGGAAAAGGTCCATTAAAGAGACCCTCGCTATGAATGAAGGAAAGAAGGTGACTCTTAAGGGCTCGTTTTTTGTTTGTTAGACACAATATTATTTAGAACTAACAGACAATAACGCCAAGGAAAGTATAGGGGGTGTTATTTGTTGTAATTAGGATAAAATGTGAAGAAAGTAAAGTGGACGAAAAGAATGAGTATATAGCAAGGGGGTGGGAAAGAGAAGAGAAGAGTTGTGATGTGAGGATGAAGGAAAGGAGGAGGGGAGAGGGTAAAGCGTCGCATAGCCTTGTATAGTATACTAGTTTATGCGACACAGAAATAGAGTGCAGAAATAGTCTCGGATGAAGAGGGAAAAAGTCGGAGCTAGTAAGGTCGGGACATACATGTCGCCACCCTGTTTTGAAGGAGATACTGATAAGGCGCATTCTTATGCGAAATTCTATTTTTTCTACATGTATTCATGCGACATCATGCACGCTGTCCGTGAAGGAACTGGGTTGCACCTACTGCGTCACTGCAATTCGTGCACGTGTGAGCCCATGTTATCTGTAGAAAGAGCGAAGTCGTGATACCGTTGCAAGAGAGTTCGCTGAGGCATATTTTATAAAATTGTATGACGTCAGTTGCGTTAGTGAACTATAGGTCACAGCAACGATTTTTCTTTTTTCATTCATTCATTCATTCATTCATTCATTCATTCATTTATTGATACTGTTAGCCCTGAAGAGGGCCGTTACAGGGTGGAAGGTGCACATAGTTTACAGGCAAAATTTGCTACAAAATTCTAGTGATATTTTGCAGGGTTGTTACAAACAACAGCGAAAATATACAAAAAGAAATGACAAAAGCATACTAAAGAGGACAAGCAGAGAGCAGGGTAAAATACATCGTGTTCAAAAGCAAAGGACAAACGTAGGCAGCATCGCGAGACTATCAAAGCATATACGCAGAACGAAAGTTAATGTAGCCGCAATGCTATACACTGAAATGCCGTTTGACACTTTCTTCAAATGACGCTAGCGAAGTACATCTGATAGTGGAATCGGGTAACATATTCCATTCATCGATAACACGGGGGAAGTAACTGAACCTAAAGCAGTCATTACGAGAGGCAAGGGGCACGATGTACATACTATGGCGATGCCTGGAATGTTCCTGCGTGCTAACCTGAAAGAAAGCTGTATGGGTAAGTTTAAACTGATTATGGATTAACTGGAAAATAAATTTTAGTCTCTCAATCTTCGTCCTAATTTCCAAACTTTCTAGACCCGCTTGCGCACAGAGCTCGGAAGGAGAATATTGCCGACAATATTTATTAAATATGAACCTAGCGCTAAGTCGTTGTACCCTTGCTATTTTATTGCAGTTCGACTGAGTATAAGGGTCCCATACAATTTTGGAATAATCAATAATTGGCCTGACTAAAGTTTTGTAAGCAAGGCACTTTATATGAGGGGGGCCCCGATAAAGGTTACGCCTGAGACTGTATAGTGCCTTAGTTGCCTTCGAGCAGACATGGTCAATATGGGAATTCCATCGCAAATCAGGTGTAAACAATATTGCGAGATATTTGTACTTATCTACACGCTTGAGCTTGACGTCGTCAATCCGGTAGTCATAATTCAGCATCTTTTTCTTTCTAGTTATAGACATAAAAACTGTTTTTTCTGGGTTTAAGGTCATTTGCCAGTCAAGGTTGCGGTTTAAGTTAATTTGATCATGTTGAGTCTCAATTCTGCTATACACAACACAATAATCAGCGAACAACCTAATCGGGACACTGACATCATTTGGTAGATCATTTATGAACAATAAAAATAAGAGAGGGCCCAGTACACTACCCTGCGGAACTCTAGAATTTACTGCAACCAGACTAGACTTCTTATCTTTTATTTGAACAAACTGCTGCCGAGAAGTAAGATAAGATTCAAACCATGTCGTGAGCAAACTATTTTGAAACGTGTTATCAATTTCATATAACAATTTTGCATGGGACACCTTATCAAATGCTTTCGCGAAATCCATGAACACCGCGTCAGTTTGACTACGCGAATTTATTGCTTTGGAAAGATCGTGGACAAATTCAAGTAGTTGGGTTGTCGTTGATAAGCCTTGGCGGAATCCATGCTGATTTGGAAACAATATGTTATGGCTATCGAGATAGGCCAACAGATGTTTGTTAATG
The DNA here is from genome assembly GCF_013339695.2 of Rhipicephalus sanguineus. Lineage (NCBI taxonomy): Eukaryota > Metazoa > Arthropoda > Arachnida > Ixodida > Ixodidae > Rhipicephalus > Rhipicephalus sanguineus. The sequence goes on along the minus strand of NC_051183.1, from coordinate 138,533,973 downwards.
ATGTGTTTCAGTAATTTTGAGCATGTGCTAATGAGCGAGATTGGACGGTAATTCTTCACTTCTAAATGAGAGCCACTTTTGTGCACAGGCGTGATTTTAGCGCACTTCCATGCAGTTGGAAATGAGCCGTTACGTACTGAAGACTGGAATATTTTAGTAAGAAAACGGGAAGTCCATTATGCGTATCTGTACAAGAACTCGTTGGGTATACCGTCAGGGCCAGGGCTCTTTCTTATATTCAAATTAAGTAAAAGATTCAAATATTCAAATTAAGTAAAAAGGTATTAAAGTCATCAACACATTGCTGAGTAGGTCCCTCGAATAATTGGCTAGAACTTGACGGGGGGTTTATATAGCGCCAGAACTTTGAGGGGGCTTCATGCAAGAATTTTTTCAGTGTCACATTGTAAAATTTATCCTTGGGATTCCTTGATTAGTCGTTTCAGTTCTTGCCGCATTGATTTAATGCAGGCTTTGTTTTCAGAGGTACTATTTCTCGAACAAGACTTCTGTTTTCGTTTCAGTTTTCTTTTCACATGAATAATTCCTTTAGTAATCCAAGGATTGGTTTTACGAATACGTTTCACAACCTTGGGTACATAACAATCAACACACTTTGCAACGACATTTGAAAATGACTGCTATAATCTGTCAGTGCTACAGCCAGCATTGTAAAGGACCAGAAAATTATCAAATGATTGTTCAAGGTAGTCTAGAATGGCTAAGTCGTCTGCGGCCACAAAGTTCATTACAATGCTAAATGTGTGTCTACTGGAAGTGTCTGAAGACATTGCTAGGCGCGTTACTACCATTTTGTGATCAGAGAGACCCTCTACGACATCGCAGCCACCAACAAAAAAAAAAAAATGCCGCAGTACAGGTGACAGAAATACTAAATCAAGGACCGATGACCTTGTAGTACCGTATCTCGTGCTTCGCTGCAAATGCCGTCTAAAGACGATAGAAGAACCGCTGCGTGAGATATGGACGCCATCTGGCAATACGTCGGGAAACATGAGTGCTGTGTTGCGGGCTGGTAGTCCCGGCGCAGCAGCAGGCGAAGACCGGCGGTGACCAACACGACCGGCGGGGACGCCAGTCAGCCCGAACACGCGGTTTGGAGCGAAGCGCCGAAGCAGAAGAAACGTCCGCACTCAACGAGTACTGTCCACACCCTCTATTATTTACACCTCTCCTGGGTAAAACAGGGATGCCAGAGCGGCGCCCCATGGCATTCGTACAGTGCAATACTGAACCGAAACCGAAACACAACAATGAGCTCGTGCAGTGGGCACGGAGGAAGGCAGGTTTCAGCGCAGCTTAAGAAACTAGGGTCTTTAGAATTACGTATCTATATTTTCTATTAAAGGAACACACCACCTAATACTTACCTAGTGATGTGGCGCCTCAGATATGCGTACTTTTTGCTTTTTGATCAACAATGTACACAAGTATGAACATAGTCAGCCGTTCAAGATGGCTGGCCCTTGGGCAAGTGGTTCAACTTTGGCCGGGTGGCTGAATCGAGTGACGTGCCGACAAACAGAAAGACAGACAGAAAGACAGACCAAAATTTCTGCGTTTAAGTTCCCCAAGAAAGACTATCGTCTTTAAAGATGCCGCAGTTCAGGTGACAGAAATACTAAATCAAGGACCGATGACCTTGTAGTACCTATCCGGGTAAAATCAGTAACAATTTGCGTTAGCCCGTAAGAGAATACTAGTTCCAGTAGTTGCTCAGTACTTGCTATTTGCTCTGTTCCCGGAGAGTGAGATAGTCAGTCTATTCCCGGTAGGTTAAAGGGGTACTGACACAAAATTTCTCGGCCGAGATAGCCTGCTGGATCGATTCCCGTGTACGTGCGTGTACCATCTGCAAAATATCGACAGCGAATAAAGCTTGGAAGGTATTTTAGATGAATTTTGAAGTTCGCGAGCGCGATCCAGCATTACAGGCCGCACCTAGTGCATTGACACCCTCGGAGGTGACCCGAGGTGACCCCCCTACTTCCCCTACGTAACCGCTGCAGCCGGTACAAGTTATGATGACGTCGTAGCCGCCATTTCTGTTTTAACGCGCTTCCCGACGAATCGCTCCTCGCCATCGGGTCAAACCTGAAGTGATTCGCCACGTCGAAAATTCCTTTCATCCCCGCTGCAAGAAAATCGTCGCCATCAGACGACGAACGACGATGAGCCCGACGACGACAGACCGCGCGGAAATGCATCACTGTTCTGTGTGCTCACGTGACCGAGCGTTTCACTCGCTAGGTGGTGATAGTTGCACCCGGCGGCTTGTCCTTTTTGGAGCTCTGTCAAACCGAAACTGAGGCTGTGTCGGTAATGAGGAGCTTGTAATTAATTATCTGTCGCGCGCTGCAGCAAACGATGTGCCGTGTTATGACTAACAGGCCCCCAGCAACACATTGCAGCAAAGAAACGCGGGGCGAAAGTTTTTGTGTCAGGACTCCTTTAAAGGGACACTAAAGGCAAATAACAATTTATGTCAGAGTGAAAGCTCAATGTATGACAACTTCTAAAACAGCAGTATTATTAACAGCAGTGCCCTAATTACCGAGAAATTAAGCTAAATGTATCACATGATGAGCGCCACGAGTGGGACATTTTCGAAGTGATCCCGATGACGTATGAGAGTCTGCCTACAATAAATCACTAGTAATCAAACTAGCAGCAATAAAAAAAGAACCTTCCGTGCATCAAAAGACGTAATAAAATGCTGTTTGTTCGTTTCCGTTTGATTCATGGAAGAGAGAACCTCTGTGGCGTTGTCATGGGGAAAGGCGCGCGTGGTTCAAAGGTTCCGTTTTTGCCGAACTGGCTTGGCCCGGCACTCTGCTTCGCTCACGCGGTCGCGTCTAAGTGGTAGTTTCGGTATCGCGTACTGCCGCGTGTGTTTCGCGCGCTCGTGAAAGTCGCTCTGACAGAAAGTTCGACAAAATGCCGCATGCATGTGATGTTGCCGGATGCCCGAATGGTGCACAACGCCAGTGCTGCAGCAAGGAAACCGATGTGTCTTTTCACTGGGTGCCGCGGAATGAACCCTCTCGCTGAATTGGAGCCCAGCGTCGCGAGCCAATGTCTCGTTGTCAAGTTCTCCGTCCACATCCATTGCGGCGATTCCGGCAAGCTTCGATGGCTTCGATGGCCGTTGTTGCTGCTGTGTGGGACCCGCTACTTTCGCTCTGCTGCTACTAGTGTCGGCGGCCGCGCAGTAAAGGCGGGCAATGTTGGGCACGGCAGCAGTGACGTATGAAAGTCTGATTTCAGGCGGGTGATTTGAAGTGCGCTAACGCGATGCGGACCACTAAAACGTGATTTCATTTCAAAATATAAGCACTTCCTTGGCATAAAAGTAGCACTACGAGGTTTCTGGACCGCTATTTCAACATCAACGTCGACTTAATATTTGCCTTTAGTGTCCCTTTAAAGTCACCTAACAAAACAAAGTTATCATGCAGACTAAACTTTGAATCCATAAAATCTCTTAGCTTTTTTATTGTATCCAAAGAATTTGGGGCCCTGTATAGTGCTCCAATATACACAGTTCGATTATTTAGCCTAGTCGTAATCCATAGCATTTCTATGTCAAAGTTGTCATCCAATACTGAAAATTTAATGCAATCTTTGATAAGGAAAGTGATACCGCCTCCTCTGGTTTGCCGATCATTTCTGACAATTACATAGCCTGAAGGTGTCACTTCCGAATCTTGTACATCTTTATGTAGCCATGTCTCTGTTATAATCATTATGTCTGGCTCATGCTCCAGGATCACTGCTTCTACCGCATCAGCTTTACTCAATATGCTCCTAGCATTTAAATTAATAATCTTAAAGCATGCTGTTGGTCGTGGCTTGCGTCACTCGGAGCCGGTGTGGCCTGAACTAGAGATGTGCACGGGCCGTATTTCCGAGCCCGAGCCCGGCCCGGGCCCGCTGACTTTGTCGAAGGCCCGCCCGAGCCCGACGGCAAAGGGCTGCGAGCCCGCCCGGCCCGGCCCGACGTACGAAACCACAATCCCGGGCCCGGCACGGCCCGGCCCGGCTTTTTGAAGGTTCACTGCGAAAACAAAACATCGTTTTCCGGTAATTTGGCATTTTACCGAGCATATCAAATATGATCAAACGACACGCGACGAACAGTCTCTATTACACAGATTACAAATTACAAGTAGACGGCCTCATGCCAGCAACACTGGTGTTCGCTCGCCAAAGCCGTCACGTGTATGGGGTATGCCCATGCAAGCGTCAGCTTGCACGAAGGCGATCTACGTCGGGTCGCTGTCGCGTGCATTTTCACACATATAGGATTTGGCCTTAAATATAACGCGAACAGTCGCGTGGCGCCGTCACTAGCTCAGGTGGTGTTACTTCTCTGTTTGTCGGAGTGCAATAGATGCAGTGCTTTACCTGCTCCCCTTTTGTTTAAACTAGCGAATGGACAGGAAAAGCGGTAAAGCGCGGTCGCGGAAAAGGCGCTGCATGCGTGCTGGAAAACAATTCCCGCTCATTCTCTATATTTCGGGCTTGAGTCGGGCTTTGCGCCGGGCCCGCACCCGGCCCGATAAAACTCCAAGTAGCCCGAGCCCGGCCCGGGCCCGAGGTGAAAATACGTCGGCCCGCCCGAGCCCGGCCCGCGGGCCTGGTCGGGCTCGGGCTTTCGGGCTACCCGGAGCCCGTGCACACCTCTCGCCTGAACTAGTAATCCTGAACCGTTTATTGCTTGCTTCATTCCAGCCATAAAGAACGTTATTTACCTATAGTTTATCGAAAATAAGTTTAGCTTTCATTCCCTTCATTCTTTCTTCCGCTGATGAAATCCATAGTTGTTTTCTGATTTCAACAACTCGCTTAGAGTAATCTTCACTGATGCTGAACTGTGTACCCTTGAGTTTGGGACAGTTTTTCATGATTTTCAACTTATCCCTGAGGTCTGCTACTCTCAAAATGACTGGACGATTCCTATCAGGAGTTTTCTTTCCCAATCGGTGTATTCTCTCGATTGAGCTTAGCTTTGCATTAAGTATTTTGCCAAAGATTTCGTCATTCACCTTTCTCAGTAATACAGCTTCGTTCTCAAGGTCTTCTTCCTCTATTCCGCGTATAATGAGATTGTTACGTCTAGAACGGTTCTCCAGATCCTCTATGCGCCTTGCAAGAGCAGATAATTCACCCTTATGCTCACCAATACCCGTTTCTATTGCCGTAAGGCGTTTCTGAATTTCCCCTAGCCCTCCTAGTTGTTTTTCAATGGTCTGTAGTCTGATTTTCATATCGGCAATACAGGCATCCGAGGAGGTCTGTCTTGCTTGTATTTCATTAACTTTTGCTAATATTTCACTCTGATTATTCAATATTTTCTCCAATGTTCCTTTAGTATCAGGCCCAGGATTTTCCTCGACATCACCCGACAGTTTCAGCAAGAGGCATACAACTGAATAGCAATCTTACGTTAGGGTTGCCTATTCCTACAGCCTTTTGCACATGTGCTGCACATCGAGCTGTTCTTTCGGGAATGAACTCGTTGGCAGTGAGAGCTTGGCCTTGTTGCCTCGTCTCTCGTGTTTTGGTGCGCCGCATTCATGCAGCATCTAGCTTAGCAACGCATTTTATAAGCCTTATTGTATTTAAAAAATTAAATATTCCCCTATTCAATTATTAACTTCCAATTCGTTCTTCAAAAAATATATATATAGCACACCTCTACCCAATTTGATATTTATTTGCGTGTAAGCGTGTGAATCTGTGTGTCCGTATAACCAAAAGCAAAAGGAAGAAAAATAGTCGGATTCGCAGACGGCTCGGCGCAAGCGAACTGAAGAATGCCCCGGAACCGCGTTCTCCTCTTCGAGAAGCACTTCCCCGCGCCTTTCGTTTTCAAAATGGCCACTTCACGTATGGAAACAGCTTTCACGAAACACGCCAAGCGTCTCGGTTGGAAAGCTAATAGTGGGCACCTAAGTGGAGAAGAGCAAACAGGTCGCCGCTGAAACAGGCGGCTGTGCGATAACCGTCCGGCGCCGATCACAGCCGATGTGAGGATTGTCGAGTGAACAACCGTCGAGACTTGACCGAGTGCGCGGCCGAGACGAGGTGCGGCGCCGCTGATGTTTGCCCACATTCCCCGTCAGAGGCGAGAAGGTACGGCACCGTCGGCGGTGGCTCTATGCACTCGCGGTATGGCCTAAGCTGCGCACGGTGGCCACTCACCGGAACTTATGAAGCCGAAAGCCTTATATGTTTCATCGGACGCGGATATTGTCCGGCGGCGTCAACACCAGCGATGCAAAAAATCATTATCACGTGATGACGTCTCCACATGACATCATCATGACGTCACAAATCGTCAAGGATGTGGCGTGATTATGATTATTTGACCAAACGACATCGTCGTTTGGTCAAAGGTAAGCCGATCACGGAGGCGGTGCAAAACAAGGTGAAGTGCCGAAAGCTTGCAATGACTCCGATCCCGGAGGCAGTGCAACTGCCTCCAGGCGAGGATAGATACATCGACTGAGATGAAAAAGCAGAAGATGCTTTCGCATAAGGGACCCTGTGAGGTTTTAATAAGTGCTTGTTACGAATATATGCGTACCTGCGGAGGCACTCGACTCATTACAGCAAAATACAACGTTCTTCAGCATAGAATAACAGAGAGCTGAGGTAGTTGGTACGCATTCATGTTAAAAGACTTTAGCAACACCAAACTGGTCTCGCGAAAACCACGACATCTTCCAAGGCCTCATGCTAGGCCGCCACGTAAACGCTGCGCTGAAAAACGTTTCGAGTGAAATGAAAAGCATTAACTCCTATACGTACCCCAGGCTCGGGTAAGCGATATGCTGCGCTAACGACACGACATTGTTAATCTACACTTAGCAAAATTGTTGCTGCGCACTCGCGAGCAAATGTATCTTCCAAACAGGGGCGGATCCAGCCACTCATTTTAGAGGGGGGCGGTCGCTTGAAGAAAACTGGACATGGGGGGGGGGGGGGGGGGGCTCACTTTTGTTTTTAGTGTTACTGTTAATAAAAGAACGCCATCACAGCATAAATACTGTTACTTTGTACTTAGAGTGGTTCCACTAATTTGTCCTCATCAGTTTCCCAATCTTAATAAATTGGAAGAATTACTACAAATTACGGGCTACCACACTTCAGATATATGCCCATTTTGCTGCGCTAAGCCTTTGTTAGAAATCGGGTTGCGTGGCCGGTGCGAACACGGGTTCGTGTCTTGCCAGACAGTCATCAGGATAAGTTGATGGAAGGAAGAAAACTATACAAGTAATTTACATTATCCAGATCACAGGGAACAGATGCACTAGCACCTGTTCCGATGCACTATAGCACCGGATTAAATTAGCAGATTGAGGTCCACCCCATTTTCCCTCTCTCCACGCTGTCACCACACCAGGATTCCACCAATCCTGGAACCTTTTGTAGGTTCATAATATGATGAGCACACGCCTGCACTTCAAAATTCAATGTCCCGTTGATCGCGCAAGACTTCAGAGGTTGAGGACCGCCATCTCTCACGATCCTTCCGGCGATTAGGAGGCTCGTTGACCTCGCGTTGTCACCACTTGTACTCGGATTATTCGTTTGGACAAAAGTCATCCTTATGGCGCCGAACAAACGGCAGAGACGACACGGCAGGTGCACAGTGCGTTATTAGAGTTTTTTATCAAGTTGCGGAAATACGGTACACAAATTACGGGATTACGGTAGCGCTCCTCCTCTCTCGCTCGTCCGCTCCCAGTTCCAGTGACGCACTAGTGCGTCTCCCGAACGACAGGTGGATCGTTAAGAATGCGTGGGCTGGCAGGCAATAATGAGGCATGACACCACACAGTAAATTTCGACAAAAGCTTTTATGATGTTGGGGTGCCTTTGCCGCAATTAGCAGCGGCGAAAGCACAACGAGCGAGAAAGGAAGAGCGGTACCGCAATACCGTTGTTGCTTTCCCTCAACCCACTCTAGGTCGTTTTCAGTCGCTGAGAAGCGAGGTCAAACCTTTCAAGGTGACAAGGCACGAGTGGCGGCTCTTAGAAGCCTTCTTGATAAAGAAACAAGGAGAGGAATGCGTGAGTGAACCGTCACTGGTTTTAACCGATAAAGAAATAGCGTTTCTGACAGCCGGACCAGGGGAGGCACGCGAGTGTAGGGAGGTGGTTTCGGAGCTGCGCATGTGCCGTTTGCAAATGGAACTATTTATTTTAGAGAGTGCTTCAAAATAAATAAAGCACTGCTCCACTTGCTCATCTCCACGCGTACGTCGCATCGTTTTAACAAGTAAAACGAAGACAGCAACGACAAAGCGGAACGGCAGCAGCATCACAGACGACGAAAATTAGCAAGTGGCACAGTGCTTACGCATATTTACGTAAGCCTTGCAAGTGACTTTCTGCATAATACCTTAAAAAAATAGCTGCGCACTTTGTAACCGAAAGAATAAATCTCAATGTGCGTATTAACATTATATCGGGCTGAGTATGAGCAAGAGATGCTGAATATATGAGCGTGCGACATATCGCTTGTACTTTAGCAAAATTATCTGTCAGTGTGGCATTGCTTCAGTACATTTGAAACTTCTGAGCACAAAATCGTGGGCAGCGTTTATTTCATGCAAAAAAAAAAAACAATTCATGTTCATATTCTTCCACATGTCTTGGAAAACATACCTTGAAGTTTTTCAACATGTGGAAAAAATATACTGAAGAAAAAAGTATACTTAATTCAATCATAGTGTTATAGCGGATTCTGTAGGATATTCGTACATTCCTCGTAACTGCATTAGAAGGGCTGCAGAAAGATACACTGTAGTCAGTTTGCGGATTTCTTGGCTGCTCTGAACTGGTTAATGACGACAAATTGCAGGATATACTTGGCTGAATACTGGCGTGACTGGTATCTCCAATACTGCAACTAGCAATGGTAGGTACGTTTCAAGTCTTCTTGTACTCAGAAACAAAAGAACCAAGGGGTGACGATATCAAACCGAAAGTTTTAAACGCAAGCTATATATTTGTGCGTGACCTACGCTTACCTCGCGTCGCCGGGACGGGTCAAGTGGCAACCACAATACCAGTCTCCAGATTCATACGACTCGGGCAGCAACGCGCGCGTCTAGACACTTGCAGGACGGTGGGACAGTCGCCAGCCGCCTGTGCCTTGTCAATGCGCACCGCTGTTTCCCGCCAAATTTGAGAGTGGAAATCCTTGGCGTAAACAAAGGCGATGCAGCCACTTCCACTCCTACGCTGTAAGAAGCGCAATGCAACGTCAATCCTACAGCATTGGGACTGCCATCCGAAAAATCAGCAGCTGCCGTGGACAGCCACGTAGGCAAGCGGAGGCCCCCCCCTCCCCCCGAAATTCGTCCAGCCTTCTATATTCCCGGGCAACTTTTTGTTTTGTTTTGCCATGGAAAGACTTTCTTTCGAACAATTAGGCCTTGCCCCCCCCCCCCCCCAAAAAAAAAAAAATCCTGGCTACGTGCCTGGCCGTGGAAGCTCTCCCATGCTTTTCGCCGAAAGAATAAAGAGAGAAAGGAGTGAAAGGTGAGACCACGCGTGAAACTAAAACGTTTTAGCAAGATGCGGCAGTGACGGTAATACCCTGCGTTCTAGTAACTTCGGCAGCCTAATACCTGCAGGTGCATCGTTTCAAGAACCTCTTACCGTTGAGTTCAGGGGACAACGTGCCAAGCGACAAGCTGCACTGGGAATGCCGGAAAAAACGGTGACGTGAAGAACAGTTTCACCCCGTCGACGGCAACAATCCAAAGGTTCCTACAGGCTTTGTTTCGTTGTGATAACCTTCTCTGGTTCAGATATGTCAGCGATGTGTGCAATCCAGCGTCTTGCCTTACGCCGCGAAGAGACTTTGTTAGAGGAGTACTGACACAAAATTTTGAAGGCGAGATAACTTGGGTGGACACACACGCATCACCTACAAAATATCGATGGATAATATCGCCTAGAACATATTTAAAATCGATTTTAAAGTGCGTGTAGCACCACTGAACGCGAAGCTCGCCTTTGGTTTTCGTGTAACAACGAACTACCACCTGCGCCACGAGTTTGTGCTGGCTGTCACGATTCTTGCGAGCGCTCTCTGCTAGCAGACTTTTTGAACGGGAAGAGGGGGCACACTTGAACGGGAGTGCAAATGCTGATGTCCTTGCCTCGGCTCTCGTGCACTGCTGTTTCAAGCCGAGGTGACAGCGCCCCCTCCCGTACGCAGCGGAAAAGTTAGGATGGGAGCCGGTTGCTCGGGGGCGCGCCGGGACGGTAAGCGCGTCGCTAAAGTCCGGCATTTTCTCTTACTGCTGCGTACATGGCTGTCACAACAGCTGCAGGAACACCGTTGGCAAACGACCGCCTGTAGAATTCTGCCGGTTCCCACAGAAATTGCACGAAAATAAAAGAACTTTCCACCAGAGCTGAGCGGCGTGTAAACAACTCGTCGAACTTCGTCCATAAATGATCCCACTTTCATTCAACTGTTATTATTTGTTTGATTTGTGTACACAGACATAGCAGGACAGAGAGAAATAAAGAAGGAGCAGGCTGCATGCCGTCTAGAGAACGCCAGCGTATTTCGCTCTGACGCGTGATCTCGTCGTGTCTGCCCGAACGGCGAGCACTGGCAGTTAGTGCGGAAACAGACACGCATTTGCAACGTCCCTGGAGAGAAACAAAAAAAATAATAAGCTCACCGCCACTCGTACGTCGTAGTCCACGATTTTCATTTGCACTATGCGCTCCTTGACTATGTGGGAAGTCTCCGTCGCGTTCAGGAATTTCTTCTTTCATGCCGCACAACGTGTACCACTCGCGTACAACCTCGAGCAAAGCGACAAACAACTCATTGAAGCACCTGTCCACATCTTCAACCTTACGACAGCTGCAGAACAACACACGATGGTTGCTTCTCGCAGTCATGCTCACGCGAGATCCGTCGACGCGCTCTTCTAGCAGACGACACCCAACAAGAGATTCATGGGCGCTTCGCACGACCCGAAATGGTGTGTGTGGTCCGATGGGCTTAGTGCGGTTTCAAAGGGACGTAGCAGCACTAATTGTTTCTCGTTACTGCTGCACGCAGCTGCGTTTTTTTTTCTCTCTGCGGAAGGGTGTGCTCCTAGCTTGGTTTTCAGCAGTAAGCGGGATGAAGACGTCTCTTGCCTTTTTCGGGTGACACCAACTCGCTGAACGGGTACTTTCAGCGAGTTGGTGCATAGAAATATTTGTGGCGTAACTCAGCACGAGGGAGATAAACGAGAGATCCTATCCTTTATCCTGTCGTTTTTCTTACTCGTTCTCAGTAGGGCCACAAATGTTCGTTAAAAAAAAGGGGGGGAGAGGGGGGACTTAGTTGAATGCCGTCCAGAGTCGCGGAGAGGCCGGCTTTAAGAAAGTGGTTTTTTGGACTAGATGGTTGAAGCGCTAGCAGTCACAACGGGACGTCCGTGTCCGCTAGCGCTTCCACCATCGCGCCGGGACGTCCCGTTGTGTCTTTCTCGTCCGTGCCTGCTAGCGCTATGATATCTTTTGACAGGCTGCCTTTCCACGGATACGTGAAACACAAGTCAGCGTGAGTCAGCACGGTGTACTTATGCACAAAAAGGCGAACAAAGATTGCTGTTCTAAAAGAAACGCTGCCGCCGCAACCGCCACTGCCGCGCTGAAACATGTAGGCGCGCACGGGCGCGCACGTATTCTCCCAACCTAAGAGTGCACCGCTCGCCCAACAGAGGGCGGGAGCAGTGGCGCCAGCAGTGGCGTCGCACGCGTGCTGCTAGAGGACGGACGTGTTTTTCGTGGGCTCCGGAATGACAGCGTCAGATAAGTGCTTTTTTTTTTTTGCATGATTCGAGCTTGTTTGTTTAGTTAAGCCACTAGATTGCAGCTTAATAGAGCTTACAACTTTGTGCTGTTGGTACAAAGTGGTGTGACAGTCGCTTCGGGTGTTTTTTTTTAATATTTGTTTTTTTGGCCACCACGTGGCTGAAAGGTGCACAGGTGCTTTGAAGTGTAACATACTTGCGGAGTTTTGTGATATCATTTGGCTTTAATCTAATCTGCCGCGTGAATGCTCTATAGTAATGGTCAAAAAGACCGTAAAGTGTTCAGGATGCGGAATGGGGCGGAAAATAGAGGTTTGTGAGGATGAGACGACAGAGAGAGCTGACGCCAAGTGTAAGCAATGCGAGTTAGAGGCGAAGATGGAAATAATGATGGCCGCCCAGAATGAGCTCAAGGTGAGAATCTCCGAGCTGGAGAAAGCGGTAGCGACAGAGCGGGAAAAAACGATGGCTATGGCGGAAAGGCTTAAGTCAGCCGAGGAGGGATTGGCAAAGGTAGCCATGCCAGCAAAGGTAGCCATGCCAGCAAATGTAGCCACGGGGAACAGGGAAGCAGGCGACAGCGGGAAAAATGGGGCATCGACCCCCACAGTGGTAGGCGCGAAGGGGGAAACAGGTTTGGAAAAGACAGGTGCAAGGGACACAGGACCCACCTTCCGCGAAGTAGTCTTGGGAACGGGAGGGGACAAAACAACAGCAGTAGCACGCGCTAGTAACAGGTGCAGTGGCCAGGTGCGGGAGAGTCCACCAGAAAAGTCGGATCACGTGATAATCGCCGGGGACTCGAATTTAGCTACATGCGCAGAAGCAGTCAAGGAAAGGGTGAGAGGCGACAAACGAGTTTTAATAGGAAAGTTCCCGGGCCATAGGCTGGGATCAGTGATGAGACAAGCTAACGCAAAACTCGCAGCTAAGTCTAATGGACGTAACCTCGTGATAATCGCGGGAGGTCTAAACGACGTCTTGAGTAACGAATCAGCCGAACTAGCGACCACATTGGCGAAAGGGGTCGATGACATGCGCGCCATTTCCCCTCAGGTGCAGATAGTGGTATGCACAATACCGGAGGTACCGGTGCGTGACTGCAACCTGCAAAGAGCGGTTGTCGACGCAAACAAAGAGATATGGCAGATGAGTAGAGAGAAAGGCATCGAGGTAGTGGAAATAAACAGAGAGGTGCACAGGTGGGGTGGTTTTCGAAGAGACGGAATACACTTCGATAGGAGGCTTGGCCATGAGGTGGGTTGGCGTCTTGCAGGACGCGCAGTAGCTTTTTTGGGGGGCACGCGGGCCCTTCGGTGCCCATGGTAGCTTGTAATGAGGAAAACAACCAGGGGGACTCTTTGACAGGTAGTATAGCGAAAAAACAGAGAAAAGGTAAAAGAAGGGAGAAGGCGCGTGTTGCAATTAGTTACATTAACATGCAGGGTGGCAGAAAAAAGGCAAAATGGTTAGAGATTGAGGGACAGTTAAACAAGGAACAGATAGGTGTTTATGCGGTTACAGAAACACACCTTAGAGACTTGGAAGAGCCACCACATATTGAAGATTATGTTTGGGAAGGATGTAACAGGATCACATCAGAAAGGAGAGGTGGGGGGGGTTGGAATGCTAATTCAGAGCAGAACAAAATGGGAGAGAGTGAAACAAACGTGTTCAGAGCACATGTGGGTTTCGGGCACAGTAGGTGGAAGGAAAACGTGGCTAGGTGTAGCTTACTTGTGGACAGGCAATAACTGCAGAGAAAAGAATCTGGAGAGAGTGAAATGCATAAGCACCGATATTAAAGAATTTGGTCATGATGCCGAGATATCCTTCTAGGGGACATGAACGCTCACATTCATGACATTGACGGATATTCAGACACCAATGGCAAGTTATTGCTAGATCTCTGCGAGCAACATAGTCTTGAGATAGTTAACGTGGGGCCTAAGTGTGAGGGGCAGATCACGTGGGAAGTCAGAAACAGGCAATCGAGCATTGATTACTGTCTCATGACAGAAGGAATATATGACAAACTTAGAGAGATGAGAATAGACGAAGAAGGCATTAACAGCTTGGGTAGTGATCATAAACGCATAATATTACAAATGGGATATAAAACTGAAAATAAGAACATAGAATCAAGTTTGGCAGCTCGTATCTAAATGACAAACAAATAACAAATATAGCCGCAAGAGTCGAGGAAAAAGTAGACGAACTACCAGGCAAAGACTGGAAGTATAGTGAGCTGCTACATGTAATCACGAAAGAAATGGAAATAGAGAAGAAAACTATAGCCCAAACCCCATATGCGCGAAAATGCACGCGACAGCGACGAGCGATGCTATGAGCGACGAAACGAGCCGTTCGCGCGACGTGTCGCGTGGTCGTTTTCGCGCGATCGCTCGGTTTTTCAGATTTGGAATCCGTCGCTCGTCGCCCGGAAGTGCTGTGCTCAAGCAGCCAATAGCAAAACACCGGAACAAGATGCATAAGTGACGTACTGCCGATTGTCGCCGATTTCTTATCGACGCGCATCAACAACAACGTTCATCAACATGGCCAACGGCGACGAGCGCAACGTTGACGTTATTGAACGCGAACGTGCCCTCAGGGACGGGAACTACAAGTCCCGCGCCGTCTGTGACGCGGCTTGGCGGCACGTAGCAGCAGTGATGGGATCGAAAAAAATGCTGCAAGACAATGATAAACATTTTATGTACCTTTAAGCAACAAAACATCGTATTTTACATTGCATACCGCTGACTACGGGCCACTTTTGGCACGAGTAAACGCCCTCATGCCAGCAACAGTGGAGATCGCTCGCTGAAGCCGTCGCGTGAATGGGGTTCGCCCATCCAAGCGACCGCTTGCGCGAAGACGATCTACGTCGCGTCGCTCGTCGCTGTCGCGTGCATTTTCGCGTATATGGGGTTTGGCCTTATTTGTTGGAAAGGAAAGAAAAAGCCAAAAAGTTGGTGGAACAAAGAAATCCGGGAAGCGATCGAGATGCGACGTCAGGCAGCACGGGAGCACAGACAGGCAAAAAAGGAGAAGCGGCCACAGGACGAAGTCAACCAAATATGGGAAATATATTTAGAGCAAAAATCCATTGTGCAGAAATTAGTCGAGGCAAAAATTAAAGGTGAAAGTGAACGCTGGATGACAGAGATTCGCGAAAAGAAGAAGGCCGCGCCTAGGATATTTTGGAGCCACCTAAAAGCGCTTGGTAGGAAGTCTGTCACAATGCAACAACATATGGTAGATGAAGGAGGAAATAAATTGGAAGGATATGAAGCGCTAGGTTACATCCGAAAGATAACAGCCGATTCGTTTAAAAAGGTCCCCCAGGGGATTCCCCCGGTGAGTAAAAGTACGCAAAGGAGTGAAACCGACGAAGATGTAGTACTAGAGAATTTCAATTGGAAGAAGGCCGAAGGAAAAATTCCTAAGCGCACTACTCCGGGCTTAGATGGGGTTCCCGTCAGCCTCATTAACGAACTCGGACATAACACTAAAGAAGCACTGCTGAAAGCCGTAGAAAAGTGCTTACAGGAGAGGGAAATACCAGACAGTTGGAGAAAAAGTAGAATGAACTTAATCTATAAAGGCAAGGGAGAAAAGGATAACATTCGCTCGTATAGACCGCTAACAATTACATCGGTGCTATACAGGTTGGCGATGCAGGCAGTAAAATTAAAAATAGAAGCGTGGGTAGAACAAAATGATATTTTGGGAGAACTTCAGAATGGATTTCGAATCGACAGGCGGTTAGACGATAATCTGTTTGTTCTTACCCAGTGTATAGAAATATCTAAAATAGAAAACAGGCCCTTATACGTAGCTTATCTAGATATCACCGGGGCGTATGACAACGTTAATCAGGAAATTTTGTGGGATATATTGAAGGAAGTGGGCATAGGTGACGACTGTGTACAGCTTTTGAGGGAAATATACCGAGGAAATACAGTTTGTATAGAATGGGAAGGAATAAGTAGCAAGGACAGCGTTGAAATTAGCAAGGGGCTGAGACAGGGATGCCCTTTGTCCCCGCTGTTATTCATGCTGTACATGGCGAGGATGGAAAAAGCGCTAGAAGGTAGCAACATTGGATTTAATTTGTCACACAAACAGGTGGGAGCGATGGTTGAGCAGAAGCTTCCAGGTCTGTTTTATGCTGATGATATTGTCTTATTTGCGGACAGTCAAGATGATATACAGCGACTGGCAGATATATGCGGAAGGGAGTGTGAGGCTCTAGGACTAGGATTTAGTGCAACAAAATGTGGATTGATGGTATTCAATGATCACGGAGACCATACGGTATTAATACAGGGCCAAAAAATACCGAGGGTAAGCGAGTACAAGTACCTCGGAGTATGGGTAAATGAGGGGGATAGATATATGGAGGTACAAGAGAAAGCATCGGTAGCAAAGGGAAAGAGGAATGCTGCAATTATGAAGCACAGAGCTTTATGGGGATACAATAGGTACGAGGTGCTTCGAGGGCTGTGGAAGGGTGTGATGGTTCCGGGGCTTACATTTGGGAACTCAGTGGTGTGCATGAAGTCAGAGGTGCAATCAGGAATGGATGTAAATCAAAGGACGGTGGGCCGCCTCGCGTTGGGCGCTCACGGGAAGACGACAAATGAGGCGGTAAAGGGTGATATGGGATGGACAGGCTTTGAAGTGAGGGAAGCGCAGAGCAAAATGAGATTCGAAGAGAGGCTGAGGAAAATGAAGAAGAGTAGATGGGCAGAGAAGGTTTTCAGGTATTTGTATAGAAAAAGCGTTGACACGCAGTGGAGAAAAAGAACTAGGAGGCTCACCAGTAAATATACGGCTGGCAGTGCGGGCGATATGGCAACAAGGAGCATTAAGCGGAAGGTCAGAGAGGCGGAGAGGACTTATTGGATGACAGCGATGGAAAAGAAGCCGGCTCTGAGTAACTACCGAAAAGGAAAAAACGAAATAAGGAGGGAAAGGTTTTATGATAATTCAAGGGGAAGCGCTTTACTGTTTGAAGCAAGGTCGGGCTGCCTTAGAACGCGTAGTTATAAAGCGAGATTTAGTAACGAAGAAGAACAATGTACATGCTGCGGGGGAACTAAGGAAACGATGGAACATGTACTGATTGAATGTGGCGATATTCACCCAGGTATATGTGTGGGCACGAGTCTACATGAAGCCTTGGGTTTTAGGGACAACAATGGAAAGCTGAACACGTCCGCGATAGAAATAAGTAAGAGACGGTTAGAGTATTGGTGGCAGAAAAGTAGAGATAAAGAACAAAAATAAATAATGGGGGAAAAATAAGGTCATTCTGCCTTAAGAGGCAGAGAGATGGACCGTGAATTTATATTTTTTGGTATAATAACATAGATTTAATCAATGTAGATAAGGTATTAGGCCAACATGAAACAAGGAAGCTTTTTTTTTTTTTTTCTTCGAGCCTGGTGGCAGACATGTCACCGCCCCGTTTTAAAGGGGACGCTCATAGCATCCATCCATCCATCCATCCATACCAGGTCTCTAGACCTTATCATGGAAGCCTCGTTGAAAAGAGTTGACGACACGGTGCGCATGTGCACGCGGTTTTGTGTACTCACGTAGTCAACTATGTTTTAGGAAGCTGAAGTGGCTCCAGCCACAGTTTGAAGAGAGCCCAACGTTTCGGGATCGATTCGGTCCCTTCCTCAGGGGGTGACTGCGTTGGTCATGGAAGCATGGCCGTGTCTTGTTCTCTCACCACGGCTCCGGCTTTCCCTTCCCCTCACGTTCCTAGAGAGCGGTTCACATTTGCAGGTGTGTGCTGAATTTGCGGAGACTCGAGCAAGAGCCTCCTTCGCAGATTCCTTTCTGTTTCTTGAACAGAAGCGCCGTCAAAGTCGATTTTATGGTCGTGCTTCTCGCAGTGCTCTGCAAGAGCGCTGCGCTGCGCTTCCATCTTCCTGACGTTGTTCTTGTGTTGGCGTATTCTCTCCGGGAAACAATTGCTCTCGCCTATGTAGCTGGCTGGACACCTTGTAGACTATGCCTTGGTGATGGTCGGTCTTTCGGCCTCGGTAGCAAGCGGGTGAGCGTGAGCGTCGATTCCGGTTTGTGAATTACTGTGACCCCCGATTTTCCGAAGACCCTGGAAAGCTGTCCGCTGATGCCCGGCACATATGGAATGACGACGCGCTGGGCCGGCTTCTTCGATTCCATTGTAGCCGGTGGGGTGGCCAGGGAGGGAGGGTTGTCGCATAGTGTGTCTCTCGCTGTCTCTTTGCGGTACGGTGGTTGCCCTCTCGATACAAATAACTATTTACATGATAACTATTCTGTGTTCACTCCGCGCTCTCTGAAACCGAAACAGCGGCTGGGCGCTATAAAACCATCTACAAATAATTAACCGTCACGCGCTCCAGGAAACGAGCTTTCCATCCGTAATAAGTGAGTCGTAGGAAAAACAAGATCCAGACTTTTTGTGTCAGTGCCCCTTTAAGCTGCCACATCCTTTTGCTTAGGAAGCAAGGGGGTTGAGGAGATGAAATTCTTGGATAAAGAAGAAGAGAAAAGCACAGGATAGTAACCGTCTCCTAGTCGAGAAGAACATCTCAACTCTCCTGTCCAGGGGAGGGGGATTAAATAGGAGAACAGAGGCTCATCGTCGTTGGAAAAGATGAAAAGGGGGTGAAAGAAGTTCGAGGAAAGACGAGGGCACCATCTAGAGTGCCCAGAACACAAACTGCCAGGCTGGGGCAACTCTTTAGAAAAACCGGCGGGTGTCCGGCGGCACTGGGAATCGAACCCGGTAGCTTCCGCATTGGAAACGGACGCTCTAGCCATTCGGCTTCCTCTGCGGTTTGGGTAGTGGTAGCCGGGGCAATCTGACAAAGGAGGTGGACGCAGGCACTAGAGGGAAGGGGGGGGGGGGAGGTGTCACACAGTCTTGGGGGGGGGGGGGGGCGATCGCCCCTACCGCCACCCCCCCCCCTCTGGATCCGCCACTGCTTCCAAACCTTCGACCACGGGCTATAGCGGGACGAATTGCTTTTGCACTCCACTGCCTTATCCTTTCTTCCGTAAGTCCCCCCCTCGAATTATTATTATTCTTTGTGAACCGCAGAACTTGTTATGAGGCGTGACATAGCCTTTATGGCACCTTGGCTGGAATGTGGAGGGGTGAACGCACTTAGAGCGAGAAAAGCATTCTGTGAAAAAAAAAAAAAAAAAAGGTTTTCTTTTGCGAAACACTCTTGCAGGAAAGCGAACTTCGATTTTTACGAAGTGTAAGCCTCGGATAATCGATGCCTCATGAAACGCGAGAAGTGACCGTCGGCGTCAACACGTACGAATTGTCCAAAAAGCCGATGATGTCGTACAATACGGCTAACGTCCACTTAAACACTACAAAGTGAAGAAGCGATTGAAGATTTATTTATCTATTTTATTTATTTATTTACGGATGCTGTCAACCCTTGCACAGGGCTATTACAGGAGTGGAAAATAATACATAATAACATAACAATCATTGTAGAATCAGAACTTAATGAACATGTACAATCAGAACTTATACATATATAGTCAAAATGAAGTACACCAAGAAACGCAACTAGAAAATAAAATTAAATGCACTAGATCACGTACACACAAGTGAAGCTTTCTTAGCTACAAATGAGAATATGAGCTATGTGTTTTAAGAATAAATCTACAGATGAGCATGAAGCGGCTTCTTCGGTCAAAGAATTCCAATCGTTGATAGCTTGTGGGAAGAAGCTATACGTGTAACAATCAGTGTAAACAGCAGGAGCACGAATGAACATTGAATGGCGATGTCTAGAAGTTTCACCACGAAGAATATCAAAGTAGTCGGCATACCTTATATGAACATGGTGAATAATAATCAGGTAAATATATTTAAGTCTTTAGTATTTTGTTCGAGCCTGAATCGTGGGTAGCTCCGCTAGTGCACACAGTTGAGATGGTGAATCCGTCCAACGATATTTATTGAATATGAACCGGACTGCTAGTCGCTGAATTTTTTCAATTTTCGAGATGCGGGTAACAGAGGAAGGATCCCAGATAATTTTATCATATTCAATGATGGGTCTAATAAGCGTCTTGTAGGCTAAACATTTTGTTTCTTGTGTTGCAAACGGCAAATGGCGCCTGAGACACCAGAGAGACTTGTTGGCCCTTGCACACACATAATCTATGTGATGATTCCAGCGAAGATCACTTGTAAAAATCAAACCAAGGTACTTATGTTGTTCAACTCTTTTAAGTTCATGATTATTAATATAATACGTGTAGTTAAAGTAATTTTTCTTTCGAGAGGCTGTCATAACTATAGTTTTTTCGAGGGTTTAGCACCATTTGCCATTCTTCACACTATTTCCTTATTTTCTCTAAGTTTTCTTGCAATTTTACCTGATCACTCACTGTGTCTATTTTTTTTAATATGATGCAATCGTCTGCGAAGAGCCTGATAGAAACGTCTATTTCATTCGGGAAATCATTTATAAATAAAAGGAACAGAAGTGGTCCCAGAACACTACCTTGGGGTACTCCCGACTTTACAGCTGAAACTGGAGACTTAGTGCCACAAATTTCAACATATTGCTCACGCGAATGAAAATAACATGAAAACCAGTTTGTAATAGTAGGGTTTTGGAACGTAACATCAATTTTTCTTAGTAATTTACCGTGAGATACTTTATCAAAAGCTTTCGCGAAGTCCATGAAAATCATATCCGTCTGTGCACAAGAGTTAATTGTTTTCGAAAGATCATGGACTAATTCGACGAGCTGGGATGTTGTTGATAAACCTTGTCGAAAACCATGTTGACAGTTAGATAATAAACTGTGTTCGTTTATATAGCTTAATAGATGTTTCAAGACTATATGTTCAAGCAGCTTTGAACAAGTGCTAGTAATTGAAACCGGCCGATAGTTTGCTACTTTGCCAGTACTGCCGCTTTTAGGAATGGGAATTCGCAACTTTCACGGCCTTTAGGTGGCGCGACTGTACATCCAACATGGCGGTCGTTGAGATTATCGGCCCGCTGCAGACGATTTAGGAACGTACATGTTTGGCGAAGAGTTCAGTTCTTTGCGCTTCGGCTGCACTCCGATTTATGTTGTAGTGAAAGCAGGGTTGCGGTGACATATTATAAGAAGTAAAGGAATGTCGGTTACGTGACTGGAACCTCATTAAGAAGATAAATATGCGCACAATTGTAAATAAAGCAAACACACTAGTCGCGTTGCTTGCGGCGCTTAATCGCGCGTTGCAACCCCCGCTGTGTTGTTAGCACGATATGGTAGTAGGAGACTCAGTAAAGATGTCTCAGTAATATCAGAGACATTCTCGGAGACATGCTTTATCTCATTTCTGCTTGCATTGCATTCTGCCGCGTAGCTAGCTCAGCTCCCTTCAAAGCACGAAGTAATGTAAGTAAACGAAAAAAAAAAAGATGTGTTGCCCTTCGAGACCGAAGCACAAGAACCATTTGAGGCATGTGCGATTATCGGGAATACGAGTTTATTGCGCTTCTTGGTAAAAAAGAGAAAAAGTAAACAGCGGAATGCCACAATAGGTCGACAAGCAGCGAATGAAACCAGCGCAAGACGCAATTTTCAGGTTAAGATGTAACGTTCCTGTTATCATCCTACGCTTTCGGTGTTTATGAGAAGTGCAATAAGTAACATCGTACGGGACAGGGACGAAAAAACAGCGCCATCAGCAAGTAATACCGAACAAAAAGAGCTGGAGATGTGAAGGTCACGGAGGCACTTCACAGCCACTTCAGACGTGGAATGGTGCGATGGACGCTTTGAAAGCGGACTTTTCATTTATATTCTAGAGGCGGAACGCATTCCTTATCAGTTCTGGTACTGTCTGCACAGCGACTGTGTCGAGCGGAGGAACGAAGCGCGAGAAAGGTGATATGAGGTAGTAGACATATACTCAAATACAAAATGGGATTCTACCAAGGAGGTTTAAACTCCTTGGATTCTACATACATTCATGGGCCTTGGTTATTTGCTTGCGAAGTTTAACCCGCTTAACCACTCACGGGTTTTCGAGGCGCTAATCTGAAGGGGAGGCTTTTTCTTTGTCTCCCGCTGTACGCTGTGAGCACCGAGGTCCGCAGTAAAATCAGTTGCCTTTTTCTTTTATTTTCCGTTCACATTGAGGAACGGAAATTGTCACTTATCGAGACCGTGCACATCGTCGCAAAACGACCCCAAACGAGACAAAACAAGTGGCAACATTCGCTGACTCAAGCGGGTCCAACATTTCAATAATCTCAACAGAGCTTCCGGCGGCCACCACTCGGCGGCGCCACGGTACCTGGAAGTTGCGAATAGCTTTAGCTTTCTTCCACTCTTTGGGTAAGGAACCACAGAGAAGTGAAGACCTCAAAATTAATGCGAGGTATTTCGAATTCCATTCAGCGTATCGGTATAGAAACTCATTAGGGATAATTAAGTAAAAGAGTAAGCTGCCTCAGAAAACGTGGTAAGTGACCGTCGTCGTCGTCAACACGAACAGTAAAAAAAATGTTGTATGGTGTCATACGAGATTCCGAGATTAGTCACACTCTCTCTCTCTAACACGATGTTAAGAGTGACGTCATCATGACGCCACATATCGCCTAAATTCTGAAGTCATTAGGACATATGATGACCTAATCACGTGACATCGTCACTTCGTCAAAGGGGGGCCGAAGGCAGTGCAACGCCACGGGAGGTGCACAAAGCATTTAATTTTTTTTTCGGAGGGGGTCTGATGATTAAAACAATCGACTGAGAAAAAAAAAGAGAAGGAAGAAGATGGCCTTCATGTCGTCTTAGGCAAGTGCATAAGGGACAGTGCCACTTTTCACCTGAATAGATAGAAAAATAGAAAGTACTGGAGTTTATTTCTCCAATAATATGAAATGGATTGATGATGAAATGAAGTTCGTATGAATGCAATACTATGTCACAACGAGTGTTGTGAACGAACAGACCGAAGAGCCACAACGGTTAGAACCGTTTATTTTGACGATTAGAACGTGAATAACATGATGATGATATGTCTTCTTTTTCTTCTAATTCTTCTTCGTCTTCTCCTTTGTCTTCCTGTTTCTACATCTTCCCGGGGCCTCAAATGTCCGCACTTATAAGCATCCTTCTAATGGATAAACCAACCTTGTTGGTCTTCGGAGAACCTTATTGTCAGGAGTCCCTCAAAACGCAGACTCTTGAGAGTTGGTCTCGGCCTGGGAAAATGTCCTTTACCAAACATATTTTCCAAAAGGCTTTTGGATTTCTTTCTTCTAGTAAAACAATGTCACCTTTTTTAAGTTTCTCATGATTATTTCTCATTGCGGGTTTCATTAGTGCACTCCTTATTTCTTTCATATACTCAGAGTTCCATCGTTGCCACCATAATTTAGTAACTTCTTCGCGAAGTCTCCACACTTGTTGAATGTCGTGGTCCCATCCTTCATTTATGTCTGCTCCAATTTTTCGCTTTCCGCCAATCAGATCTGATGGTGTCAAAGGAGTGGGCTCGTCATGTTCCTCGTAAACGTACGTAAGTGTCGGTTGTTCATGATGCCTTCAACTTCACAGACTAGGGTATGCATCTCATCGATATGTAGTAAACGCCGACCAATCACTTTTCGTAGAGACGACTTGAAGCTGCGTATTAGCCGTTCATAAAAGCCACCCCACCATGGTGCATTTTCTGGAATGAATTTCCACTTGATAAGGTGATTGGCAATGAAACTCCTCGTTGTCTCACTTTGTAGCGTCGTGACTAGGTTCAATTCTTTGTTAGCTTTCTTGAAAACCTTCGCATTGTCGCTGTAGATGACTGAGCACATCCCTCTTCTTGCAATGAAGCGTCGAAAAGCTTGCATAAACTTTCAGCTGAAGTGTCTTTAGCCGTTTCCAAGTGCACAGCTCTTGTAACTGCGCATGTAAAGATTATTATGTAAACCTTCATTATCTCTCCCTTTGTTTTGGTTGCTTGCAGAGGACCTGTGAAGTCTATTCCAACTATTTCAAAAGGTGCAGTCCTCGTTACTCGTTCGGCAGGCAGAGGAGGTATCTCTTGTCGCAGTGGTCTGGAATTATACCTTCTGCATATAATGCATGTTCTGATGACATCTTTTACTTCCTGTCGTCCTCTTATTACCCAAAACTTGGTTCTTAAACGGGCTAGTGTGTCTCGCACTCCGCCGTGAAAACGTCTCTCCATGCACATGTCTAATCAGTAGCTTTGTTAAATGATTTTTTCCAGGTAGTACTATCGGATGCTTTTCGTTAAATGTCATACTTGTCTCTTGAAGTCGTCCTTTGAGTCTCAGTATGCCTTGTTCGTCTGTGAACACCTCACATCCCCTTATTGTCTCATGTGCGCCGATTTTCTTCAGTTCTTTGGCAAGTTCCACATTTTGTTCTTGCCAAATAATACGGGTCTCCGCGGCCTCGATCTCTTCAGCATTTAGAGGACCGTATACTTTGTCTCGTTGAACATTGCTGTAAAAGCGAAACATCCAAGCTGTTACTCTTAGCATCTTTGAGTAATTGCCAAACTTTTCAATTTCGATACCTCGTTTTGCGACTTGTTCCGTCGTATATTCAACCAGTATTTCAACTTCCCTTGCTTCTTCATTACCTCCTGGCTCTTTGTAACTTGGAGAGCCTTGGCTCTGTAACCACTCCGGTCCCTTCCACCAAATTTCTGCTGACGAAAGTTGTTCAACGGTGACGCCTCTGGTTAGAAAATCCGCCGGATTTTCATTACTGCTCACGTATCCCCATTGACTCTCCGCTGATAAATTTCTTATTTCTTTTAGTCGGTGTTCAACGAATGCTTCACGCCTTCTTTCTTTCCTTATCCAGTTTAACACGATTGTAGCATCTGTCCAAAACTTCACCAGGTTAATTTCTTGTTTCAGATTACTTTTGATGTAATTCCACATTCTGGCAGATAGTGTTGCTCCAAGAAGTTCTAATTTTGCTAGACTGATTTCCTTCATTGGAGACACTTTACTTTTGGCAAGAATCAGTACTGTATCTTTGTCTCCGTTCTCGTAGGAAATTACCATGTAGGCTGCACTTCCATACGCCGCAGGGCTTGCATCGGAAAAAATGTGCAATTCAGTGTTCAAATGATGTTTCTTCTTTGCGACGTACTGCCGTGGTACTTTTATATTTTCGATTGATTTTATTTCCTCCAACCATTTTCTCCATATCTTCTCCTCTTGATCTGTTAAAGGATCGTCCCAAGAAATTCCAGTCTTCCAGAGCCTTTGTATAGCTATTTTTGCTTTTACTGTGACCGGTGTTAGAAATCCCAACGGATCGAATACCTTTGCACTTTCTTGAAGCACTGCTCGCTTGGTCAGTCTTTCACTCACTTCTGCTGTCATCCATTTTTTCACAGGATAGCCCAAAGTATCGTCATCCGTGTTCCATGTCATTCCTAGAACGTTGGTTTCACTTGATGATGTAGGAACGGCATCCTGATTCTCGGAAAAAGTTTTCATCATCTCTTCACTGTTCGATGTCCATTTCCTTAGGTTCATTCCGGCTCGGCGAAAAATTTCCTTTGCGTCCTGGTATAAACCTTTCGCTTGATTCTCGTGCGCTGCTCCAAGCATGACGTCATCGACGTAAATTGAATTTCTAAGTTTCTCCACCGTTTCGGGAAATTTTTGCTGTTCTTTATTCAGGTGATGCTGTATTGTGGCTGCTAGTAAGAAACTGCTTGGCGTTGTACCAAATGTCACCCTAGTCATCCTCCATGCAACGATGTTCTCTTTAGTTAAGTCGCATTGTTCGTTCTTCCACCACAAAAAACGAAGTGCGTCTCTATCTTCTTCGTGAATACTGATCTGCAAGAATGCCTTTTCCACGTCTGCCGTCATTGCAACTGAATGTTTGCGAAAGTTCATTATCAGTGCAAGTATGTCTGGATTCAAGTTTTCTCCAGCTTCTAGGTTTTCATTCAACGACATTCCTGGTGTCGTTGACGACGAAGCGTCAAACACTATCCTTACTTTCGTTGTCAGTCGATCTTCTCTAATGACTGCTTGATGCGGCATGTAGTATGTAGCGTGCTCGGATTCATCCGACGTCGCTAGCTCTGCCACTCCCGATGTAAAGTATTCTTTCATAGCACTGTTGTACTTTTCTTTTAGCGCCGAGTCTTTCTGAAGTCTTCGAGATACTTGCATCAATCTTCTGATTGCTACTTGCTTGTTATCTTCCATGTTTACTGTTTCTTTCCATGGTAGTCTTACTTTGTATCTCTCTCCATCCCTCTCAATCGTTTTTTCAAATGATGTAAAAAGGTGCTCAACTCTATGCATCCTGTTCTTTGTTTCCGTTATTCCAGTGTTTTCGAGCTCCCAAAATTTTTGGATGGCATCTGTTATCTCGTCTGTTCTTTCTGTAGCGTGAAGAACCATGACTGATTTTGTCTCTCGTAGGTATGATTCTACACCACATGGTCCATGTACAATCCATCCCAGAATGCTTTCTACTAGCATCGTGTGTTGATTTAGCCTTTTCACACGTCCTGTGATCGCCTCCCAGTAGAAATCAGATCCTAGGAGTAAGCTTGTTTCCTGCGTTGCACTTTTTTCATCGTTGTCATCAGCGATTTTCATTCCCATCTTCTTCATATAGGACTTTGAATTGTCGTTTGGGCGAGGTAGTCGCGTTCTTGATATCATGTCTACTTCAATAGCCTCCATTACTAGTGGTTCCCCATCTGGATTTTCTTTCAGTGCAACTTCAACAACGTTCATAACACTTTCATTTTCTTTTCCTCCAAATGATCCCACTGTCAGCCTTTCTCTTCGGAGTACCTTGCAACCAATTCTTCGTGACAAACTGGTTTGTATGAATGATCTTTGGCTTCCGCTGTCGAATAAAATTCTTGCGTACGCTCCTTTACTTTCACCCTCTGTCCATGCTATGGCTGTCTGCAATAGAACACGCTGGCGTTCTTCTTGCAGTTTAGAAGACGCTAGCAGGTTGCACGATTTTTTGACAGCCATATCGTCGTTTCGTTCCTCACTTTTGTCATTAGGCTTGCTGCCTTCACTGCCCTTTGTCCTGCACATGGAAGTTGCGTGTCTTGCTTTGCAACGTTTACAAACTACCGTGGCTTTACAAACTCTTGCGTTGTGATTCGGTCTCGTGCACCTAAAGCACCTGTTTTCTTCTCGAAGCTTTTCCTTTTGTCGTCGTATTTTATTGTCCTCCGACAGTCTTCGGTGCTGTGATTGGTTAGATTACAGAAGCAACATCGTTTTGTGACGGAGCTCTGAAATGCTGAAGTCTTGCTCATTAAGCTTGATCTGTTAGTCCATTTTCTGCGATGTCTGTCTCACCGTCTTCAAAACTTTCTAGCGACTCTCTGCACCTCACTTGTTCTTGCAAAAATGTTATCAACCCTTTCAGTGTATCTGCACTGGTACCGTTGTTGCTTTCTCCTTCCGAAGTTCCTATTCTCTCTTGCGTACCTTGCCTTCTCTTCTCGTAAATTTGGTATTCAATGAACAAGTCTTGCGGTGTGCAACGCTTTAAGATCGGCATGAGCATCGGAGCGTACGAATGCACTGCAACTCCAAGCGCTTCCAGTGCGTTCGTGTGCACTTTCACTGTCTGGCAAAGTTCGCGTAAACCTTTGACATCTTTCGGATTCTTGACTGGTTCTAACTTGATCAATGCATTCATGTGAGTTTCTTTCAACTGCTCTTCATTGCCAAATTCCTCTTTTAAAAGCTTAACAGCTGTCTGGTAATTCTTATCGGAGTATTGTAGTCCTTCAATAAGAGCAGCTGCCTTTCCGTCAAGGACAGAGATCAGGTAATGGAACTTTTGACTCTCTGGTAAATTCTGTCGAAGATGAATCGCGCTTTCAAACTGCGTCCAAAATCTTTGCCATGTCAGCTTGTTGCCGTCAAACCTGAACATGTCTAGTTTTGGCAGTTTCACGTAACAATCAGTAATCTGATTTTCTGACAATGTCGGTTCAGTTCTTGTTACTTCCATGGACGGCTGTCCATCATGCACGATGACGCTTAACTTCTTGATGCTGGACTCTAATCTTGAAACTGCCGTAATTATCTTCATATCATATTCCACTATTCTCTCGAATTCATCTGCTGCTGTTTCCTCTGTTATAAATGACTCCATTTGCGTATTTGCCGCTTTCAAACTCTCCGTTATGCCCTTGATTTGGCTAAGGCTTATGCTTAGAGAGTCTACGCCTTCTCCGTCATTCATCTTCCTTTCCGCCTCTGTGATGAGATTCGTTATCTGCATCCTCAAAGTTTTCCTCTTCTGCGAAACGATGTTTCGATTCATGGTGAACAAGATGCAGGCTTACATTCACGCTGGAAAGATGGCCTCTTCCTTTGGCGGTAGCTCTCGGCTCCACGGCTGCCGCTCCCGGTGGCACGTCTGCTGCCTCGTATTCTTCAACTGGGGCTCTGTCGTCCCGGGCTTGTCCACGATGGGAGGGTGGTCACGGCACCCATGTTGTGAACGAACAGACCGAAGAGCCACAACGGTTAGAACCGTTTATTTTGACGATTAGAACGTGAATAACATGATGATGATATGTCTTCTTTTTCTTCTAATTCTTCTTCGTCTTCTCCTTTGTCTTCCTGTTTCTACAACGAGGAAAGCAAGAAGAAAAAATACTTTCAAGCGAAGCGCGAAACTAGCAAGGAAAACCGTAATTTTTCTTTTACGGACCCTCTCTGCACTGCGGGCTTCTGCATTTGCCATATTCAAACTCACGGTGCTTCGAGTTATCGATTCTTACACCTTTTCGATGCATTCTGCTATCCTTCTGGTCACAGCTCAGACGGCAAAGCGACTGGAATCGAAATCTCCGGGTTCGAATTCAGCAGGACGAATTTCTCTTCAACTACATGAAGCTTTTATCTCTGAAATCCATGGATATTGATCTACAGATTCATGCTAAAACAGATGGATAACAAGTATTCCCGTTAATTTATCTGTTTTGAGTTATCGACCAATACGCAGCATCTGCTAGCCTCGTGCATGCATAGTTTTGCTTGAGATGGTTTAGAGCAGGACTGGGCAGTATCGAAGAAATATGTATCTTAGATACTATCTTACTCTTTACACTCTAAAAAGTTTTCGAGAGCAACTGCGCAGTTCATCCGAAAAAGGGCGCTTTACTCCCTCGAAGGACGAACTGCAGAAGCATGCGTGCCGTGCGCAAAGTTCGGAGGGTAACTGCTTGGTCCTTCGTCAAAATGAGAGGAACGGGAGGACGAATGGCAACACTTACTCCCGCATGCCTCGAGAAGGAGAGGGAGGGACGCGGGGGTGAGCGGGTAGATCTCCTTTCACTACTGAGCATATTTTCACGTTAAGTGCATTGCGAAGTGTCAGTTCCTGGAAAATGTATATTAGTGGCCGTAACAATGCTCGTTCGTTTCTTGTAAGCAATAAGTGGATATAACTAAAATAAAATTGTTAAGAGAGATGACAGGATGACCTTTATTGAACGGTAAAGGTAGGCCCTGTGCTGTGGGGCGCGTTGTGCATTCACATTTCTGTCTCACGACTTGCTGGTATTTGCTCATAACATAGAGCTTCCTGTAATACTTACTCTATGAAACTCTATGCTGTCTATGGCTCGTCAGTCAAAAGTAGTGCTGCGTTTGAGAACATCGCAAGAAGGAAATTTCTTGCTTGTCTGGTGATATCGCATTAATGTAAACTTTACTAAAAAAAACGTAGAGGTTCCTTTCATTTTTGTAAAAAGACCAAAAAGCAGTAGATTCCGTCGCCTTTTCACTGAATCAGCAGAAATTACAAACATCAGTAGAGCTACTGATAAATCAGCGGTCATGGCAGCGAGGACCGCACGTGGATGCGTTCGTGTGGCGCGGACAGTTTGTTTCGGAGTGCTGGGAAGCCACGCGTCTAGCATACGGCCCCCGCGACCGTGGCCTTGGAACATTGAAAGCGCGCCTGACTGAAACCGCTACTGTTCTCCCCTTCGAAGTGGGCCATACAACGGGGGACACGTGTGCAAAAGCGGCACTTGCCCCCCCAAACAACACCGGCACTTGCCCCCCCACCCCAAGCTATGCCAGCTCTCTCTCTCTCTCTCTCCCCTCCCTCCCCCGACGCGATGTAACACGGGTTTGCACCCCCCAAGGCAAAATCCTGTTGACACCCATGAAAAAGGGCGCTTTTACTCCCTCGAAGGACGAACTGCAGAAGCACGGCAAAAATCCTGTTGACGCCCATGCCAGTGTCGGTGGTTGTTTTTGTGTGCGTGTGTTTGTGGTGCAAGGAGGAGAATCCAGGCCCAGCGGACCGGGAAAACATCAGTCGCCAGCGAACCTTTTGAGCTGCGTGGACGTTTCCTATTTCGGTGTATCAGTAAATAAGTTCGTTTTGTTTTAATCACTGGCTTCGTTTCACTTTTGGGTGTTTCAGGACTAGAGCAATCGAGTCGTAGAGACACTACACCGTGTATGTGTGAGCGAATGCATGTGCCGCGGCAGGCTTGAGAAACTGTTCTTTGTCTTGCGCCGTTGTCGCCCAATGTCATCGAAGTGCCTCGTTACATACGGCGACAGAAATGCCGTCGTCACTTTCGACGAGCCGTGGACGGGGCGGGATTCAATGGAACATATAAAGGAGTTGGACATGTTCTCTGAAGTTGACGTCTCCACCATCGGTTTAACGGTGAGTGCTTGATCTTCATGTTGTAGCGGTTGCAGCAGCGTTTGTCATCGATTACTGCAGCGTTGGGTTACATTTTTGAGCTTCGTCCATACTCTATAAAAATCCGGCAGCGCTAAATTTTACGTTATTGCCAAATTTGGTCCCATCTAATGCCTTGATGACAACATTGTTGCACCGAATTTAGCCCTCACTTCTTTCATCATAGAAAACG
Source organism: Rhipicephalus sanguineus (assembly GCF_013339695.2). Lineage (NCBI taxonomy): Eukaryota > Metazoa > Arthropoda > Arachnida > Ixodida > Ixodidae > Rhipicephalus > Rhipicephalus sanguineus. The sequence goes on along the minus strand of NC_051183.1, from coordinate 138,503,148 downwards.
TGGAAGGTATTGTGGTTTTTTTTTTGTTTTGTTGTTGTTGTTGCTTGTTCATCCTTGTTAGGAACTGGTTTGTTCATTTTATCTGAGTGTGGAAGATGCATGCGCACGGTGTAATTCATGCACATGTGATAGCTTTCAGTGACAATGTAGTTTGCATACCTGATGATTTTGATTGGCGGTTTGATTGGAATGGCGTGCTCGGCTTGATGCGCTGTAAAAACGAGCGGTTGGTGCAATAAAGATGTCAGTTGTAAGTTCAGCGCTCGTACAGTGTATTGTGTTCCTGCGTCCTCGTCCTTTTTTGCGCTGTTTTTCCCCAGCTAAGCATGTACCAACTCGCCCAAATCGAAGTCTTGCTCGTAGTCAGTTTCTTTATAAAACAGGCCTCTCAAATGGATAAGCCTCTTTGCTCAGTTGCTAGTTGCAACTTCAATGGATAAGCCCCGCCACGGTGGTCTAGTGGTTATGGCACTCAACTGCTGACCCTGTCATTCGATCTCGCGACCTTCGGGTCGCGGGATAGAATCTCGACTGCAGCGGCTGCATTTTCGATGGAGGCGAAAATGTTTGAGGCCCGTGCACTTAGATTTAGGTGCACGTCAAAGAACCCCAGGTGGTCGAAATTTCCGGAGCCCTCCACTACGGCGTCTCTCATAATCATATCGTGGTCTTGGGACGTTAAACCCCAGATATTATTATTGGGTCATTCCATGCCAAGTGTCCCAGACGTGGCGCTCGCACATCGCAGATTTTGCTGATAAAATTTGTGCATTTTTTCCTGTGCCACGTAGAGTATTGTGGCAAAACATTTTTGCTCGATAAAAATTTTTACGATCATGGCGCCCCCTCGAAGTTCGCTTGTATTTGTTAAACCGCGCCTAATAGAAAAATGTATATAAAATCTATTTTTCTGTGTTCAGCTTTGAAACCACGCTGGCGCTATCGCAGAGGTTCTGTATAGATGTCCTATTCACTAATTCCGAAATTTTTGTGTTTCACTACCAGCTACGTGTCTTCAAAACTACAAAACTCTTCAATGTTCGTGATTTTTTCTTGTGCTATCTCGAACTCCCTCTAACCAATCGTAATAGTAGTGTGATTTTCAGGAAAGTGTGTTATAGTACAAAAATGTTTAGGGGTAAAAGAGACTTCAAATCTTCCCGAAAAAAATTGTGAACTTATGCGATTTGTCGCATGTTTGACCGTATTTTTCATACTGATGCGGTCCAAGTAAAGATACTCGTCATGCGGCGTTTGATAGAAGACTTGTCGTTAAGTAATGAAGAAAGTCTAATGAAATCATTTTTTGTTTTAAGGAGGAAAATAATTTTTGAATTTGGCGCTCTATAAGTGCCCGGCATTCTTTTTGTTACCACTTCGCCGCAAAGCACGTGGTCGCCCTTGCAGCTAAAACTCGTCACAGTCAGCGGCAAGATGCGACATGTATGTCAGTGGCTCGTGAGTGCTCGAAAGCCTTGTCGCGTTGATCTCAGGGCGACGAGTAATCAATTCGCGTTACAATGTGAGCTTGGCGGGCCCAATGGGAAGTATGGACGCCCGAGAGCAGCCTATGGCGTCGTTGGCACAATGTGCTAGAGGCCGTCTGCACAACACGTATACCCCGAAAAAACGTGTATACAATGTGCATTATTTCTTTCAGTATGTGTATGCTAGTTGTGCAGACGGCCTCTATTGTGCCAACGACGCCATAGGCTGCTCTCGGGCGTCCATACTTCCCATTGGGCCCGCCAAGCAAGCTCACTTTGTAACGCGAATTGATTACTCGTCGCCCTGAGATCAACGCGACAAGACTTTCGAGCACTCACAAGCCACTGACATACATCTCGCGTCTTGCCGCTGCCTGTGACGAGTGTCAGCTGGAAGGGCGACCACCTGCTTTGCGGCGAAGTGGCAACAAAATGAAATGCAGGCCGCGTTCGGGGGGCCGAATTCAAAAATTATTTTCTTCCTTAAAACAAAAAAATTATTTCATTAGACTTTCCTCATTACTTAACGACGAAGTCTTCTATCAAACGCCGCATGACGAGGATTTTTACTTGGACCGCATCAGTATGAAAAATACGGTCAAACATGCGACAAATCGCTTATTTTCTGTAACTTCACAATTTTTTTCGGGAATATTTGAAGTCTATTTTACCCCTAAACATTTATTCAATCATCAATTATTCAATCATCGTTTGCAATTTACAGCCATCTGTAAGGTCACATAGTTCTAAAATGTTTTTTCTGCGAGGTGTTGGCAAAATTAAGGCCACCAAGATCAGAGACGGCATGGTCTTCTCGCACTCTGTTTACTTGCAAGTCATTGCTGTAGTCATGCTAGCATGCTGTGCATGCTCGGCTTTTTTATGCCTCCAATGGAATCGCTTACAATAATGTTTTCGTCGATAATGCAGCTCTTAACTCCACAATTCTGTCGATTGATGAGATCATGGCCGAGTGTCCCAATGCGTGCAGTGGTGGTGAAGTTTGGGAGAAAGGGCTGTGTTTTTGGTCTTTCACTGTTGCGAGACATTCGGCCATTTACAAGCCACACCAACCTGGCACTATGCCGAAAATGCTGAGCAAATGAGCTGAGAACGTCATTGCTCGTTGCATTACCGCCGGTGCATCCAGCGATAATCTTGTTTATGGATGTGAAAGGATCACGACGGAAGGTCGCTTCAAGATACCGTTTTAGGTGCTGGCCACCCAAAGACACTGGGTTTATTCGGAAAAAATGTACACTCAAGTTATCATGGTAGGAGCCACGTGGCACAATGGGTATCTAATTGGTGCAGGAAAGTAAGTCTCTCAAGTCGATAATTCATTCTAACAGCTCAACTCCCACCTACCACAACGAATTTGCTCGCATTGTGCTGATCAGATGGAAAAAAGGTACAGGAGCCAACGCTGCACATTTTTTTTTGTTTTTCATCAATAACCACTGAGATATGATTATCGATTTCACTACGACTCTCACTTTTACTTTTTTCCCCATTTCCTGGCTCCTACACTCTTTTTGCACATGGCCTTGAAAAATGTATCTGCAGGGTTCTACTTTATAAAGTATGCTAGCATGACGTGCTGCCTGCAAACAGCAAATGCCCGTTTTTTTTTCAGAACCAATTAATTGGCTTCCGTGTAAACGAGACCAGTCTCTAACCTGTGGATAAACCTGTAGCCTTACTGCAAGTGTTTTGACTTGTTAAGAATGTTCTTACCAGTGTCGAACCATGTTTTGCAAATAAGTTGCAATTTCATTTATTTGTCAGTGTGTTGTAAAGCATTAGGTTTTATCTGTTGCTACATGAAGCAGCTGCTGTAATAATGAAGCAACAAGCCTTGTGTTAATATGTGCCTTTTGTTTTGTAGGACCCCATGTGCCGACAGTGACATACAATTGAAGCTTGTTGACTTCAAGGGAATTTATTGCGCGCCTGGAGGGCCTCGATATTAAGGAGACTAGCCTCTTGGCAGCCATTGCCACACAAATCGCGCTATACTGGGTGCTGAACATTGTTTTCAGCAAGAAAGCTCAGCGGACCTTCGATCTCCTGTTTCAAGTTCTGAAAGTTCAGAGCGTCTTGCGGCCGACGTCACTCGTCCGTGTGGCTCTAACCATCTTGAGCCAGTGAACAGCCAGACTGATTTCAATAAAGTATTTTTCTCACAAATAGATCTGGATTTCTGCCCTCTCCTGGAGCATTTGTGTCAGACTTGGCGCAACCCGATGAAAATCATGTTCCTCAAAACTTTTTTTCATTTGCCGATGGGAGAGCTGGACTGCTGGTTTCTTGAGGAGCACTCAATACAAGCAAACGTTACTCCATCGAGAGGCATTGAGGATGATTAACTGCATGCTGCTCCGATGAGGAATGTTGTGAAAGAGTAACTGTCGCTCCCATGAGGGTATTGAGAGATAATGTCCATTTCTCCCTGCGGGACTAATGGGAAAGAGTAATTGTTACTCCATATAGGTGTCCAGAAAGAGCAAGCATTGCTCCCGTGGGAGTATTGACAGAGAGCATCCATTCCTCCTTGTAAAGAGAAACCGTCGCTCACCTGGGAGTATTGAAAAAGACTATCTCTTCCTCCCTCGGGAGAATTTGTAAGGAGCAAGTGTCACTCCCATAGGAGTATTGACCAAGAGCATCCGTTCCTCCCTTTAGGAGTTTAGGAAAGGAGCAACGGCTGCTCTTTGGAGGAGTAATTGAAAAGAGCAACTGTCGCTCCCTTGGGGGTATTGAAGAAGACTATCTGTTCCTCCCTTCAGGAGTATTGGGAAAGAGTAACCGTCCCTCCCGTGGGAGTATCGAAAAAGACTATCCGTTCCTCCTTTGAGGAGTATCGAGAAAGAGTAACCGTTGCTCCCGTGGGAGTTTTCACAAAGAGCATCCGTTGCTCCAGTCAGTTACTCCCTGAAGGAGCAAGTTCTACGGGGAGTAACGGTTCGTCCCGTCGCAGTTACCCCCAAAAAAGGAGTAATGGGTGTGGCAGGTTAGTTACTCCCCTAAAGGAGTAACCTCGACCCCCCATTTCCTCCTTTACTTTTTAGAGTGTGTCTCAGTAGAGGTCCGGGTAACAATGATTATAGGCGATTGGGTTTGGGAACGTGTTTGTTTGTAATAGGCTCCACGCTGTCGCCTGCTGCTTATTTAATGAGGAGTGTGGTGGTGGGTAATGCTACCTCCCTAATCTGTAGTGCTTGGTAATTTCGTTATATCTGAACATGCGGTGTCTCTCCGCACGCGGGCTCCACGTCATTCCTGCCCCTGCTCGGCTCGCTAACTCTCGAGCTAGGGTGTGTGCGGTTTCATTGCCCGGGAGGGAGGAGTGGGCGGGTGTCCATATAACATAAACGTCGTGCTCTCCGCGAAAGTTATTTAAGATCCTTAACGCCTGTTTCGAGACCCTTCCGTTAGCAAAGTTATGAATCGCGGCTTTAGAGTCACTGATTACGACGCTGGCCGTTGTGGACGCAAGCGTCAGCGCTATGGCCGTTTCCTCCGCGATTTCCGAATTTCCTCATTTAATGGTGCTGCTAGCCAGCATGCGGCCCGCTTGATTTGAAGCGACTGTTGCCATGTGTCGACCGTCGGCATATTCGGCCGCATCTACATAGACCACGTCCGCGTCGTATTGGAACTTCTTGTGTAGTGCTCTCGTTCTTGCATTCCTCCGGTCCCGATGATGTTCGGGGTGCATGTTTCTGGGTAACGGATGTATTTTGATGCGCTCTCTGGTTTCTTTTGGTATATTGTGTTTATTGCCGCTTTGGCCAGCGTACGTTATTGCAAGTTTGTGCAGGATGTGTCTTCCCGTGTTGCTTTGCGCAAGTCTTCATATTGCGCTATCGTATGAGCCTCAATAAGTTCGCTTAGCGTGTTATGCATTCCTAAAGCTTCGAACTTTTCGTTAGACGTGGTGATCGGTAATCCGAGAGGTTGCTTATATGCCTTTTTAATGATGCATTCTGTCTTTTGTTTTTCTGCCACTTGCAACTTGAGGTATGGGGTCACATACACTATGCGGCTGACGACGAAGGCTTGGATGAGCTGCACTAAGTTGTGTTCTTTCATTCCGTAGTTCTTGTCGGCGATTCTTCGAATCAATCTAATAGTTTGATGGGTGTTGTCATCCAGTAACTTTATTGATGCGGAGTCCCAGAACTCTTATGTGTTGTACCTGAGGTATTGGGTAACCCCCTGCTAAGATGGTGATGTTGGGTCGTTCTTGAATGCACTTGCGTCCTCTGCTTCTAGGTCGGTAGAGTAATAACTCCGATTTTTGAGGAGAGCATTTTAGGCCATTGTTCTCGACGTATTGCTCTACCATTTTTACAGCTTGTAAAATCTCTTCTATGTAACCGTCGCTCTCGCCCGTCACCCATAGGGTGATGTCATCCGCATAGAGACTGTGCTGAAGCTCTTCGATGCGTTCTAGCTCTGAGGGTTGACCGAGCATCGCCACATTGAAAAGGAAAGGGGAAAGCACCGAGCCTTGTGGTGTTCCCTTGTTGCCTAGTTGGAATTCTTCGGATTCCGCTTCCCGGGCCATGATTATGGCTTTACGGTAGTGAAAATCTTTTATGTAATCGTAAACTCTCCGACCTACGTGTAGATTTTGCAAGTTGCGCAATATGACCTCGTGGGTGACGTTATCAAACGCCTTCTGCAGGTCAAGGCCCAGAATGGCTTTTGTATCCAGGGTGTCGGCGTCTATAATTTCATTCTTTAGCTGCAAGATGGCGTCTTGCGTCGAGAGTTTTGCTCTAAAGCCAATCATGGTGTGTGGGTAAAGCTCGTTGTCGTCCACTTATCTGACGAGACGCGTTAAAATTACTTTTTCCATTAACATTCCGATGCAGGACGTCAATAAGATGGGCCTCAGACTTCCTATGAGAGGTTTTTTGCCCGGTTTGGGTATTAATATGATTTTAGCGGTTTTCCATTGCTGGGGTATGACCCCCTTCTCCCAGCATTCGTTTATGTACTTTGTGAGAGCAATGACGGATTCGTCATCTAAGTGCGAAGTGTTTTATTTGTCATACCGTCGGGACTCGGGGCGGACTTGGGATTGAGTCGTTCGAGTTCATATTGAATCTCTGCCTCCGTTATGGAGGCGTCGAGGTCGACATTATCCTTTCCTTGGTGCTCCGGGAGTCGTGTCTTTGTTGCATCTCCCACGTATGTCTGGCGCAGCTCGCGTAAGAGCTCTGCCTCTGTGCCTGCGTGGCTGTGTAGTATCCGTTGCAGGTTTTGTCTTTGTGCTGTTTTTGTGCCTTCTGGATCATGGAGGCCTCAGAGAATATTCCAAGTTTTGGACATTCCGAACTGTATGTTCATTAAAGTGCACATGCCTGCCCACTGCTGCTGAGACAGCCTATTTGCGTGGTCTTCTATGTCTCTTTCGAGCGCGACGATTCTCTTTCTTAGACGCCGGTTGTGTTTTTGACCTTTCCAGCGCTCTTGCAGGCTACGTTTGGCCTCCCACATGTGTAAGATCTTGCTGTCCATTTCTTCCATGCCTGCCTCTTCGGGAACGTGTTTGGTGGCTTTCTCCACGCTACGCTGGAGATTTTCCTAGGCATGGATCGACTAGTGAGGACATGTTTGCTTCGGACATCTGAAGGAAAACTGGTCAAGAGACCGATTCAGCTGTTGTACTCGCTCGAAGGCTGCATCGGTTGAATCTGGCCGGCGGGAAGATGTAGAAAACAGATTGAAGATGGAGCTGTTGGCGAGGAAGAAGAGGTGGCCAGGGGCACGCTCTACATTCTTATTCTTTTTTGGATGCTCGTTCTGACAACAAAAATTGGCCGCGCATCTGCGTGTTTCGCTGCAAATGTCGTCTAAAGACGATAGAAGAGGCGCTGCGTGAGATATGGGCCATCTGGCAATACGTCGGGAAACATGAGTGCTGTGTTGCGGGCTGGTAGTCCCGGCGCAGCGGCAGGCGAAGACCGGCGGTGACCAACGCGACCGGTGGGGACGCCGGCCAGCCCGAACACGCTGTTTGGCGCGATGCGCCGAAGGAGAAGAAACGTGCGCACTCAACGAGTACTCTCCACAAATTTTACACGTCGCCTGGGTAAAACAGGAATGCCAGAGCGGCGCCCCCTGTCATTCGTACAATGCAATACTGAACCGAAACCGAAACACAGCATGAGCGTGTGCAGAGGGCACGGAGGAAGACAAGTTTCAGCGCAGTCGCATTTTCAGCTCACCTTAAGAAACTAGGGTTGTAACATTGTAGGGCGAGTAGGGCCAGGAGGACCGTCACGACGAAAACCTGCCTCCTCAGTCGTATTCGCCTGAAACGTTGGTGTGGCTTCGCGTTCCCTCCTCCGCTCCTGGCCTTTCCACAAAGCTACTGCCTAAGTACGAAGGCCCCTACCGTGTCCTACGTCAAGCATCCCCAGTTAACTATATGATTGAGCCTGTTCAATCATCTACGAACCGCCGTCGTCACGGCCGCGAGACTGTTCACGTCGATCGACTGAAGCCGCATTATGAGCCACCAGTTGTACCTGTTCTTTAGGTCGCCAGGATGGCTCCTTTTCCGCGGGGGAGTGATTTGTAACATGGTAGGGCGCAGACAAGAACGCCTGCGAAAGAAGAAGACGAAGACGGTTGTTGTTGGCGCTCGCGCTTGCTCGGCTTGGACCGCTGGTCGCTTCAGCTGTGGCAATCTTGTAAGTCTCAACGTTAAACGCATACCATCAAGGTCTTTAAAATTGCGTATCTATGTATTTTCTGTTAAAGGAACACACCGTCTAATACTTACCTAGTGATGTTGCGCCTCAGATATGCGTAATGTTTGCTTTTTGATCAACAATGTACACAAGTATGAACCTAGTTAGCCGTTCACGATGGCTGGCCCTTGGGCAAGTGGTTCAACTTTGGCCGAGTGGCTGAATCGAGGGACGTGCCGACAAACAGAAAGACAGACAGAAGGACAGACAGAAGGACAGACAGAAAGACAGACCAAAATTTCGGCGTTTAAGTTCCCCAAGAAAGACTATCGTCTTTAATAAACCGACAACGTATCGGTTCTGCGGTCTCTCTGGTCCTTCTGAAACAGCCTGCATACCACATCGCAGATTCAGCACGCTGTCGTCACACACGTCACTAGGCATACCGGAAGGGCCCGGAGAGAAGAAGAAATTGTTTCGTGGAAATTGTGGCGCCCCGCGGCTTCTAGTGCTTACACGTGTGGCATCGTTGATCGTGACAGCATTCGGCACACGATGCGCGTGTTTACTTGAAATGTTTGAAAAAAAAATATCGGAGGTGGTTTAGGGGCCCTTTATTGCTGCGTTTCTATAATCCACCATAATCTCTCTTCTAGACAATATTCTACGCGTTAATCCACACCTTCATACATATTAAGCCACTATGAGTCACTTGAAATGACATTTTTAAGAGTTCATTCCGCTCCACATTTTATTTCACCTCCTCCCTCTACCCCGATTCATTCATCACGTTAATAAACATTTATTTCCACTCTAAGCCACTCTGGCACACTTGAAATTAACATCCATACAGCACTTTATACTGCATCGCACCTTAATATACCTTAATTGATCTACGCTAAACTATTTAGCATGTTATTACATAACTTAATCCACCTTATGTCCATCTTCGCAAAACTAATCTCAACGTTAATGCACACCCTAATCCACCTTAACCCACTTTGATCCACTTCAGATAACATTTATATAATACTGCCACGTGAGTTTCTTTATCGCTTTTGCTGTATTCGGTTTTCGCCCACAAAGACTGTCAGCAACGCTCAGCGCGAACCGCGCCTCATTGTTCGAGAACCTTCGCGATCATTGTAGATCGTTTTGTTAAGATTGCGCGCAAGACGCTGCACACTCGAGCTTGTTCTAGAACTTGCACGACAGCCAGCGATAACGCTGGAATATTCGACGGCACATGTCTAAATACCGACGCGCTTCACCGCCTGTCAGTTGATCGACGGTCGACGCTCTGTTCGCCGCTATCAGTTTATTGCTGTAAGCTGGAGTTTCATTTTCCCGGCCACAAGTTCGGCCTAATAAAGAGTTTCATCTCGGACGTGCTGACTGCTGCCTTCGTCGACGTCACGACCACGTGACATCTGGTGGAGGTGCTGTTCCTTCATGATCCGGACGCCCCCGTCAAGCCGTGAACCCAGCCCACAGCGCGGAGAAGACATTGCAGCCAGCTACGACCAGCGAGCTAGCCGTAGGCAACAGGGTCTACCACCGGAGTACGAGCCTCTACCTGACAAGACCAGGAACACCCCGACCATGCCCACCACATCAACGATCAACGACGGCGACAGCACCCATGGCTCCTGCACCTGCGCTCCTACATCAACCGAGGGAGCCACCTACCTTCCGCGGGTCACTGCTCGAAGACCCGGAAAGTTGGCTTGAAAGGTACGACCGCGTCGATCCTTTCAACAACTGGACTGATCCCGATAAGCTACGACACGCGTACTTCGCCTTCGAAGACGCCGCTCGAACATGGTTCGAGAACCGAGAGGCCACGCTCACAATCTGGGACCTTTTTCGTGCCGCTTTCCTGGACACCTTCACGAGCGTCGTCCGGAAGGAAAGAGCCGAAGCTCTGCTAGAGACTCGTGTACAGCTGCCGAACGAGAACATCGTAATGTACACTGAAGAAATGGTCCGCCTTTTTCGCCATGCTGACCCCGCTCTGCCCGAGGAGAAGATGATCCGCTTCTTAATGCGAGGAGTCAAGCAGGAACTCTTTGCCGGCCTTGTTCGTAACGCACCTAAGACGGTCGTGGAATTCGTCTCGGAAGCCTCAACGATCGAAAAGGCGCTTGAAATGCGCACGAGGCAGTACAACCGCTGGATTCCCACGACGACCTACGGGGAGGTTCAAGCGCTGCAATCTGAAAACCTGCAAGACACGATCAGAGCGATCGTGCGGGAGGAGCTGCGAAAACTGTTGCCGTCCTCGCAGCCTCAAGTAGACTCGATTACTGACGTCGTACGCCAGGAAATATAGCAATCCCTGGGAGCACCTCAACTAATGCAGCCTGAGCCACAAGGGATCAGCTACGCCGCTGCAGTCCGCCGCAACACTCCTCCTTGCTCGCGTCAAGACGCCGCGCCGCCGCAGCAGTTCCGCCGCCAGGCACCGCCGCCCCGACCACCGCCATACCGCCCGCCGACAGGACAACGCTGCGCCCCCCGAAAGACCGACGTTTGGCGTGCCCCTGACAACCGACCGCTCTGCTATCACTGCGGGGAAGCCGGCCACACATACCGCCGCTGCCAGTACCGTCAGATGGGCCTACGTGGCTTCGCCGTCAACGCACCGCCCCACAGCATGGTGAGCTGCCAGGCGACATCGCCGACTACTTGGCCACCACTGAATGGGCACCTCGACGTACCTCGCGTTCCCCGTCGCCTGGACGCTACCGTTCCCCTCAGCGACGACAGATGTACGGCGGCCCAAACCGAGGCCAGTCGCCTAGCCCGTATCCGGGAAACTAAGGGCAGCAACCGATGGAGGTGCGGTTGCTGTACGACGAAATGCCGAAGATCCTCCGCGGCCGCCGCCGACGACCACGCGACGAGACCTGCAGAACACGACGCGAAGCAGACGAAGCCCTGCCGACGAAACCTCGCGGACCGAAGAAGACCCGACGACGCAACATGGAAGCAGCGGAATATACCGACGCAGCCATGACCCGACGCCGCGACCCAACCGCAACGCAAGACGACGAACTAGCGACCTCGACGTTATCATCGACGGCCACAACGTCACTGCTCTCGTCGACACTGGGGCCGACTATTCTGTCGTCAGTGGGCCATTCGCCACCAAGCTAAAGAAAGTAAAGACCGCTTGGAGTGGACCCGAAATCCGGACAGCTGGAGGCCACTTGATAACGCCGATTGGTGTCTGCACGGCGAGAGTCGCCATCAATAACCGGACTTATCATGCGAGCTTTGTAATCCTACAGAATTGCTCCAGGGATGTGATACTTGGAATGGACTTCTTAAGTGACCACGGTGCCGTCATCTGCGTACCTTGAAGGCGTCATCGAGGGCGATCAGCACCTACTCCTGAACCGTCTAATTTGCGTCGCACGAGGTATAGCCGAGCTGCGTGACGGTAAAGCAAAGGTAGTGCTGACAAACTTCAGCCACGAATATAGGCACCTCAACATTGGTACGACGGTCGCCTACATCGAAGAATGTGTAGCCGCCAGCGATGCTTTCGCCCTCTTTGATGCTGCCGAACCTGCTTCGACGAGTCGAGGTCCCGAACCAGATTTCGACGTCAACCCGAGCCTTCCGGAGGTCAAGCAAGACGAGCTCAAAACCCTGCTCCTGCAATACAAGGACTGCTTTTCGTCGTCTTCCAGACTTCGGCAGACACCGATCGCAAGACATCGCATCATAACAGAAGAAAGTACCAGGCCACTTCGTCAGAGCCCGTACAGAGTTTCGACGCGAGAACGTGAGGCCATAAGGAAACAAGTCGACGAAATGCTACGCGACGACATCATCCAGCCTTCAAAGAGTCCGTGGGTGTCACCCGTGGTGTTAGTGAAGAAGGATGGGACCCTACGTTTCTGCGTCGATTATCGTCGCCTGAACAAAATCGCGAAAAAGGATGTGTACCCTCTCCCACGTATAGACGACGCCCTAGATCAACTCCACAACGCCAAGTACTTTTCTTCGATGGACCTCAAGACCGGCTACTGGCAAATCGAAGTCGACGAGAGGGACCGAGAAAAGACTGCCTTCATAACACCGGACGGCCTGTTCGAGTTCAAGGTCATGCCCTTTCGGTCTGTGCTCGGCACCTGCGACTTTCCAACGAGTCATGGATACTGTATTCGCTGGCTTGAAGTGGCAGACTTGCCTTGTTTACTTGGACGACGTCGTTGTGTTTTCCTCGAACTTCGACGAACACCTCCAGAGACTTCAATCCGTACTTCAAGCAATCAAGAACTCCGGGCTCACTCTGAAGCCAGAAAAGTGCCGCTTCGCGTAACAAGAGCTCTTGTTTTTGGGTCACGTGATCAGCAAGACTGGAGTGCTCCCAGACCCGCAGAAAACAGCTGCCATCGCTGCTTTCCCGCCACCCACCGACAAGAAGGCCGTGCGCCGATTTCTGGACTTGTGCGCCTATTACAGACGCTTTGTCAAAGACTTTCACGGATAGCCGAGCCACTAACGCAGCTCACGAAGACCGACGTCGAATTCAGGTGGCAAACAGCGCATGTCGAAGCATTTCATGAACTCAAACGACCCCTGCAGACACCTCCGATACTTGCCCATTTCGACGAATACGCCGATACGGAGATTCACACCGATGCAAGCAGCGTAGGACTCGGCGCCGTCCTTGTGCAGCGGACAGGTGGACTGGAAATGGTTATCAGTTATGCTAGCCGGTCGCTGTCTAAGGCAGAGGCAAACTATTCCACAACAGAAAAGGAGTGCCTCGCCATCATCTGGGCTACGTCAAAGTTTCGCCCCTACCTCTACGGTAGGCCCTTCAATGTTGTGAGCGACCATCACGCCTTGTGTTGGCTAGCTAGCTTGAAGGACCCTTCAGGTCGCCTCGCACGGTGGAGCCTAAGGCTTCAAGAATTTGACATTACCGTCGTGTACAAGTCCGGAAGGAAACACTCAGACACCGACTGCCTGTCTCGTGCCCCCGTCGACCCACCACCGCCCGACGACCCGGATGATGATAGCTTCTTGGGAGCCATAAGTGCCGACGACTTCGCCGAACGACAGCGAGCCGACCCGGAACTGAAGGGCCTTGTGGATTACCTCGTGGGCAGGACCACCGTTGTTGCGAAGGTATTCACGCGGTGACTGACGTCGTTTTTCTTGCGCAACGGTGTTCTCCTAAAGAACTCACCGCTTCGAGCCGATTGCCTTCTCGTGGTACCCTCGACATTGCGGCCAGAGGTCCTCCAGGCTCTCCACGACGACCCGACGGCTGTACACCTGGGTGTTTCTCGCACGCTAGCAAGAATACAGAAGTACTACTGGCCGCGTCTTTCTGCCGACGTCACCCGTTACGTGAAGACCTGCCGGGACTGTCAGCGACGCAAGACACCGCCCACTAGGCTAGCCGGACTTCTGCAGCCTATCGAGCCACCTAGACGGCCGTCCCAGCAAATTGGGATGGACTTACTGGGGCCGTTCGCGACGTCCAATACCGGAAACAAGTGGATCGTCGTGGCGACTGACTACCTCACCCGCTACGCCGAGACAAAGGCCTTGGTCAAAGGCAGTGCCGCCGAGGTAGCCAAGTCCTTCGTGGAGCACATCGTCTTGCGTTATGGCGCCCCAGAGGTCCTCATCACAGACAGAGGTACTGCCTTTACTGCGGACCTAACTCAGGCGATCTTTAAATACAGCGAGACGAGCCACCGCCGCACCACCGCCTACCACCCGCAGACCAATGGCCTCACCGAACGTCTAAATAAGACCATCGCCGACATGCTGGCCATGTACGTCGACGTCGAACACAAGACATGGGACGGCATCCTTTCGTACGTGACCTTCGCGTACAACACGGCCGTACAAGAAACGACACAGATGACGCCATACAAGTTGGTATACGGACGGAGCCCGGCAACGACGCTCGACGCCATGTTGCCAAACGTGACCGACGGGGAATACATCGACGTGACCACCTACCTACAGCGCGCCGAAGAAGCACGACAGCTCGCCCGCCTACGGATCAAGAACCAGCAGACGGCTGACAGCCGCCACTACAACCTTCGACGACGCCATATGGAATACCAACCCGGTGACCGTGCATGGGTATGGACGCCAATACGCCGACGGGGACTTAGTGAGAAGCTTCTTCGACAATACTTCGGACCGTACAGGGTACTTCGACGCCTCGGCGCCCTCGACTACGAGTTTGTCCCTGACGGCATTACGAACTCTCAGCGGCGCCGTGCGCGACCTGAAGTCGTCCATGTCGTGCGCCTCAAGCCATATTACGCGCGTTAGTGAATCTGAGGACTGTACTTTTGCTTATTGTTTATTGTACTTTCTTGCTTTATTCCTCTTGTTTATTGTTGCATGTATTGGCCACCCACCCCTCCCCGTGTTCTGTTTGAAGCATCGGGACGATGCTTTTTCAGAGGGGGGCATTGCCACGTGAGTTTCTTTATCGCTTTTGCTGTATTCGGTTTTCGCCCACAAAGACTGTCAGCAACGCTCAGCGCGAACCGCGCCTCATTGTTCGAGAACCTTCGTGATCATTGTAGATCGTTTTGTTAAGATTGCGCGCAAGACGCGCACACTCGAGCTTGTTCTCGAATTTGCACGACAGCCAGAGATAACGCTGGAATATTTGACGGCACATGTTTAAATACCGACGCGCTTCACCGCCTGTCAGTTGATCAACGTTCGACGCTCTGTTCGCCGCTATCAGTTTATTGCTGTAAGCTGGAGTTTCATTTTCCCGGCCAGAAGTGCGGCACCTGTCGATGGAGCCGAACCGTTAAAGCATCATCTACTTTAGGTCATCATTAAGGGCCTCCGTGCTCGATCTGGCTGTGCCGCACAGCTTGGCTGCCTACGCAATTAGCTTTACTCGTAACCTACAGAATGAAAAGTGCTGCGAATAAGAAAATGAAACTTCCATTTGATCTTTTAACTGAACGACTGCAATATAAAAACTCCTGAAATGGCTCCGTTGAAATGTCTGCTGCGAATTTCGCACCATGTAAGAAACAGATCCAATTACATGAAGCACTCATTGCCACTGCAATGGATGCATGAATACAATAAAAAAAAAGCAATGAAATGTTGAGTTATTTGTACTGGATTTGAAGCAGCATCGAATTCGCTAGATGACGACGATGCGTTGTAAAAACCCTAGTAAAAGCTTTATGAGGTCTTTTTGGTTCATAATTAAAATATAAGATGAAACAACGCACTCAGAAGAAGGACAACTAATTAACAAAGACCACGGGACAACCGCTGGCTGCCAATTCAACATTGATAAAAAGGAAGCCAGCCTTTTATACCGTCTGATATACTGTCAATTGGGGTTACTGATATACGGTCAAAAAAAGCGAGCGCACCAGCTGCGCGCGCACTTCGTCCACTCCTTCCTTGCACCATTCCTATGAGCAGCAGCGCAGCAGATCCGTGAAGAAGGGTGTGCTCCACGCTGACCCTGCGGCGACGGCCCTGTCAAGCATCCACGGTCTATACGGGGGAGACGCGCCAGCCGCATTTGTTTTAGATGCGAAGTATCTTAAGTTCGAGCTCAAGCCGGTGGTGGTGTGCGGCGTGACCACCCTTACTGCGCATGCGCATACCCTCTCCGCACACCTCCTCTCCACTCCCCCTCACCATTCCCCCTGTCCTCTACCCCTCTCCACTCACCCTCTACACTCACCCTGTCCCCTTACTCTCTCCACTTTCCCTCTCCCCCTCTCTACCCTCACTCTCTCCACTTCTCCTCTCTCCCCTCACTCTCTCCACTTCTCCTCTCTCCTCCCCCTTTCCACTCTTCCTCTGAAACGCGGCCTAGACATGCCGAAATCCTCTCCTGCACAACGCCGCGATGAGCTCGAGCGCATGCGCGTCCCCTCCGCTTCTCTCTCCTCTCCTACGCTGCCCTCCTCTTGCCCGCCTGTCGACCGCGTTCCCCGCTCGCCCTGTGAGAATTAACGGCCAGGTTAGATGGAAGATACGACGCGCGTAGCGTCCCTCTTCGCGTTCCACGACGCGAGGTCAGTAGCATGTTCAACGAACGCCAACGGAACGCGATCGTGCAAGGGCTCCGGCTTCGCATCGCCTCATGGTCCCCTTTAGCGGGAGATGGTGTAATTTTATAGTCGGGGTTGGGTCCAATTTGGCTGCTTCTGCTCGATAGGGTGTAGGTTCGGGAGCTGCTGTCGTTTATGAATAACTCGAATGCACGGCGCCTGTGAGTCACGCCGTGAGATCAGATATTCATACCAAATCGCTAATAATCCAGGTAGGCTCTCCGCTTCGCATTATTAGAATGCGAAGCATCCCCCCTCATCCCGTTTTGTTTTATTTGCAGCCATTGCGTTTATTCACACACGAACTACGCACACGTCGCCGACACCGAACTTCTGAGAAACGAGATCCGAAATGTTTTCGCGTTAAAATGGGATCTATGGCACTGATGCGCTTAACTTATCCTACCTTCAGGAACCACCCGAAATTAAAAAAAGTCATGGCACCCCTAGGATTAATATTAGGCGTACGTAAACTATGTCGCCGTGTTGAGCTTCTTGGAATTCAAGCATCACGCATTCAGAGAGACAACAGCTTTTCAAACGGTGTTGTGCACTGCGAACAAACATTTATTTCGTAGTTTAAAAAAATACGTATTTATTGAGGACACCTGCGGATTACTCGTGAAGTAATTCCACTGAATCTAAAAAAATAACGATACAAAACGATAGCAAATTGTTATGCTGGAGTCTTTACTATTATTTACATAAAAGAACACTTTAACGACGCCTTAAACTATTATTATGGGCGGAGACTTGACCTAGGGCCCCACTGGCCCTAGGCGTCCGTTCAACGTGGTCAGTCAGCGGTTCCTGGTCGGCCAGGTCAGAGCTGGACAGTCGTGTGTCCCTCTGCGCCAACTTGTATGTTCGTGCCATTGTGTGGCCCCCACAACTCTGTAAGTTGTGGGGGCCACTTTGAGCAGCGCCAGGTAATGCGGTAGAATGTAAGACTCAATCTAACCTCACCAGCGACTGGAATCTGGGTAGCACGTCAGGAATGTGGCGTGGAATGTTCTTATGTGAGGCTAGGCCCCTGTTTGAACTTTTCTCAAACTGATGGTCGTCTATCCCTGTAGATGTTTGTTTAGAGGGGAGTGTACTTGCCGAGTACACTCCCCTCTTCAGGGAATACACTCCCTGAAGGCGACAATGTCCCTTGCGATCGTAGGTTTAAAATTTGTCAAGGCGTTTGGATTTTGAAGTCTGCTGAAGTGGCAAGTGCCGGTTCTGGAAAATTTAATTCGCGAGCCGCAGCGTCTGCCCTCTCATTTCCCTCCAACCCCTCGTGCATCGGGCACAAGAAGATCGTCTCCTTAAATTTGTCATGAAAGAAGCGCAGATGAAGAGGGCATACTTTTCCTTCTCCAAAACCTTGATTTGAAAAAAAACGTCAATCAACTTCGCGTTTATTACTACACCGTTTCCTAGTGAACAAACAGCATGGATAATAAACCACATGTGTGAGGTATTGATATTGTTTTATCGAAATTCTACTTCTACCAGATTACTGGCGCTTAGAAAGAACATGTTAGTACGCAAGTCCCATTAGAAACTAAATGTAAACACTTAACCCGCAGTCTCATTAATCAGCCTATCTTAGAAAGTAATGCATAGTATTAACAATAAATTTCCTATAGGTTACCTAGTATTTAATGGAGAAAATTATAATCAATTGTAATTGATCACATCAATCAATTATAACAGCTACGTGACATAATCATGGTCATGCACACGCTATAGTTCTACATTTCTAAAGGTGTCGGCAATTTTCGACTAAGTTTGGGCAACGACAAAGATACCTCCTAAGGACTTCATATTCATTTCAGAGTGCCGCAGAAGTCAGTTCTTTTTCCCCGTTATTTCTTACGCACATTTATGAGCTGCAGTTCTCCACTGCGAGCTCTGTTCAGGCACCACTCTTTTCAGATGCGTGAGTCCTATGTGCAGTTCTAGAACACTGCACGGGATCAGGCCTTGGGCCGGGCCGGGCCGGGTAAACTAGCTTTCACGGTGGGCCCGGACCGTGCTCGGGTCTGAAGCTCCGGGCTTAGGGATGGGCCCGAGTTTGAGGTGGCAAGCTCGGGTCGGGCCGGGCTCGGACTTTGCTCAGTTCTTAAAGGGACACTGAAGTGATACAATGAATCTGTTAAGAGTGATAAAGCGGACTCTGAGAACACGAATGTAGTCAGTCTCACCATCATAAGGAGAAAATCAAGGGCAACGTTCAATTTTTAAATTTCACGCTGAAATCGCCGCGCGTGACGTCACAGATTTCAAGCTGTATTTGCCGTAATTTGGACACATTGCATTCAACGAATCTTCTTGAAACTTGCTATGTTAAGTCGATGGCCCTCTCAGAGGTCAATGTACTTTTCACCGACTAGGAACTACGTAAATCCCAGTAGAAGCCGTCAGAACCTATGACATCACGGTAATTGTTGCACGATTTTTAAGGCGGAGTCGGTACCCGCATTTTTCTTTTCGCGCGTTTTCTCGCTTACCAATACTATTGTCGCAGCGAGCGTGGTGATTATGTTATTTACAGAATAATTTACTGATAATAGCGGAATTGTTTTTTTCTTTAGTGTCCCTTCAAGTGTGTTCCTCATACGTTCCTCGTATATCTACGTTTCACAATTGATCTCGACAAAACGATTTTTTTATGTGGGGCAAGCTTTTTGGAGAAGTTTTATGAGCGAAAAGTACTGATCTTCTGGTGCTTCTTGCATATGGGGCTATTTGATTTATATGAAACGGGCGAGCTAAAAGTAGGAGGAGGAGGAGGAGGAAAGAAATGAAGGAAAGGCAGGGAGGTTAACCAGACGCGCGTCCGGTTTGCTACCCTACGCTGGGGGGAAGGGATGAAGGGATTAAAAGAAAGAAAGAAGAGGGAAGAAGGCACTGTGAGGGTACATATGCACCTGTCCATTGAATGCTTACAAGCGGTCCATAAACCGATCGATTTTAAAAACAGTAGTAATGCTCGCGTCGCTTTGCTGGCCTGCGATGCGTAGGGCCACGATCCGAGGATCTTCTCTTCGGAAAACGGTCTGTCGTCTAACTTGTTCAGCGCATCGCGCGGAACGTTTGGTTCGTTCACAAAACGTCCACAGAAACACAGTACATGTTCTATCGTTTCGTTGCTATTGCACGAGTCGCATTTTGAGGTGTCTGCCATTCCTATGCGAAAAGAGTACGCCTTCGTGAAAGCTACTCCTAACCACAGGCTGCATAGTAAAGTTGCATCACGGCGGGGGAGGTGCGATGGAACTTGGAGCTTCCTCGATGGGTCTAGTTCATGCAGGCGACGGTTCCAGACACTGGGGTCACTCAACCAAGTTTGCGTCATGGTGTCAGCGAACGAGCGCAGACCCCTTGCAGCGTCGTGGGCGGACCGAGCAGCATCATCAGCGAGGTTGTTACCCACAACACCACAATGTCCCGGCAGCCATTGGAACATAACGTCATGTCCCTTCGATAAAGCTTGGTGAAGAGCTTCTCTCATTTCGTCCACTAAACTGCTCGTGCACCCTTCGTCGTAATGCTGATTGCAGACTCCGAAGGGATGCCTTAGAGTCGCAAAAGACAGCCCACTTTTCAGGCTGGGCTTCCGCGATATAAAGGATAGCAGCACGTAAGGCGGCAAGCTCCGCTGCTGTTGATGTCCTGTGGGACACCCTGAACTTGACAGTCACTTGGCAGGCCGGAATAACAACAGCACCTGTGGAGCTGTCGGCTAAGACTGATCCATCGGTATAAATGTGTGTCCTTTGGCCATATTCCTCGTTGAGTAGTGACAATGTCGCCTGTCGTAGAGCCACTGTCGAATGACGGCTCTTCTTCGTTATTCCCGGAATTGTGAGGCGTACCTGTGGTTGTTGTGGGCACCACGGAGGCGACAGTGGCCTTGCTGCTGGAGTAAAGTCCGACAGAAGGCATATATGAGTCGAAACAATCTTTGATAACATGGCTTGCGTTCTCTGAAGTGGCAACGCAGCAATATGGTGACCGGGAACTCGGCAGAGGTGTCCAATGTGAGCTCTTAAATTGTCAGTAGTGACGTATGTTGGAATCGGATGCTCTCTTGCGATCGTAATTGTCCCGTGCGTTGAGGTGCAGCGTGGTAATCTTAAGCACGTGCGTAGTGCCTGGCCTTGCAAACTTTCGAGGGTGCGGATGTTGGTCTTGCATGTATTGGCCAGCATCGGCAAGCTGCAACGTAAAAATCCCAGAAACAGTGCTCTGTAAAGCTGCACCATGGAACGTATCGATGTGCCCCAAGTTTTCCCGCAGAGGAACCGCATTATGTGAACGATGGAAATTAGTCTTCTCTTCAGTTAAGCGCAGTGGGCGCTCCACGAAAGATTCCTGTCAATGATCACACATAGGAAGCGATGGTTATTCTGGTACGAGACATTTTGGCCGTTGATAATAACAGGATATGGTGTCATGGCCTTGCGTGTAAACGCGACCAACACACATTTCTCGGTAGAGACAGAAAGACCCTGTTTGCGCAGATATGAGCAGGTTAAGGTGGCAGCCTGCTGGACTCTTGCGTGCACTTGAAGACGGATTACAGCCGAAGACCAAAGGCAAATGTCGTCAGCATATATTGATATGTGAGCAGTACATGGTAAAAGCTCACGAATGCCGGCCATCACAAGATTAAACAAAGTGGGGCTCAATACCCCGCCCTGTGGGACGCCACGGGAAGTATAGTGGTTGGCAGTGGGACCATCTTCTGTCTGCACAAAGAAGGACCTCCTCGTCAAATAATCGCGGATCCACTGAAACATCCGACCGCCCATTCCGACAGCCTCCAAGGACTCGAGGATCGCGTCATGTGTTACTTTGTCGTACGCCCCTTTCATATAGAGAAATAGCGCCAGTGATATGCGCTTGAGGCACTTTTGCTGCTGGACAAAGGTTGTGAGGCCAATTACGTTGTCAACGGATGACCTGCCTCGCCGAAAGCCCGTCATGCACTCTGGGTACACATTGTAGCGCTCGAGATACCATTCTAGGCGTAGAAGTATCATCCTTTCCATGACTTTCCCGACGCAACTTGCCAGGGAAATAGGGCGAAATGACGTCAAATCGAGTGGTGACTTTCCTGGTTTGAGTAGTGGCACAAGCCGACTTATCTTCCATTGCTGGGGAACAATGCCCGCATGCCATGAGTAGTTGTAATATCTCAACAGCTTTCCTCTGGCCTCTTTTTCAAGGTTGGCTAAAGCGGTGTAGGTGACGCCATCAGGCCCTGGTGAAGATGATCGTTGGGAAGCCGCCAAAGATGCGTCAAGTTCTTCCATAGTGAAATCTTTGTCCATTTCTGGGATCCGGGGCTCAGGAAAAATACTCTGAACTGCGGAAGCGGGCATGGCACACACACCAGCGATTCGCGTACAAAAATCATTCACCACTTCAAGTTGGGTGCGGCCTAGATGTAGGGCTAAAGCCATGAAAGGATGTCTTTGTTGGGGAGTCGAGCGCAAGCCACGAATAGTGCTCCAGGTGCGTGACAATGGCTTTCGAGGTCCAATGACTCTCAGAATAATTTCCAGTGCTGCTCTTCCAGTTTGTCCAAACGTCGTTGGACTTTTTTTTGTATGCGCCGTGCCAGCCTCAAGTCACATATTGCCTTCGTGCGTCTGTATCTCCTTTCCGCCCTTCGGCGAAGCGCACAGAGTTTCTCCAGTTCAACGTCAAAGTCCGAACGGTTGCCGGCAAACGGGAGCAGGCAGGAAGCTTCTCTCATTGCCTCTTTGATATCATCCTCCAAGTTATGGCCAAAGTCTTCTCGGCATGCATTCTCCATGAGACGCTGAAATTTTTGCCAATCGATTCTCCGTATATTATTCCTAGAGGAGGAGTTGTTAAGACCTCTGATTCGCACATAAGTTGGAATGTGGTCAATTCCATGTGTTTCAATGTCTGAACACCAGTGGACTTGCGACCGGAAGCATCTGGATACCAGGGCCAAATCTAGGCAACTACTGTACGTAAGCCCCCGCAGGTATGTACGACTGCCATCATTTATGAAACACAGGTCGTGCTTAGAGGTGAATGACACGAGGTTTCTTCGTTTAGCGTTGATCGTCGAACTACCCCAGAGTAAGTGATATGCGTTCAAGTCAACAGTTATGACCCAAGGGCCGCTAGTTGCTGACAATATGTCTCGTAATCTGTCCTGTTCAAATCGTCCGGCTGGCGATAGGTAGACAACAATGAGTGTGAATGACACTTTCTCCTTTCTTACACGTAAACAGACATATTGATTGTCATCATGTGGTTGAACTGCGAGGTGAACATACGTAAAATCCGTGCGAATGTATACAACCACCTTGCTGCGTTCCTCGGACGTTGAAGAAACAAAAGCTTCGTACCCTGATAGTTTGAGAGGTTTTTCTATGTTTGGTTCGCAGATAACAATTACGGGAATCCTATTCGTGAATACGTACGGTCGGAATGATGAGATGCGGGGTCTCAGGCCTCTTGCGTTCCACTGTAGAATCGACGCTTGTCTGACCTCGTTGCGGAATACAGGATTGGACGAGCCATGGTTTCTAATGGAGGCTTGCAAATACTGAATTTAGAGCATCCAGTACTTGTAGTGCACTCTGAGCCAGCGGCGATTTCAGATTGTTGCAGAGCTTTCGCAGGTCATCGAGCAGCGTTCGAAACATTGTGATGACTTCTTTGTCCTCCTCAGGCAGCTTGTCGGCGGCTGGTTCGGAGGTTATGGCTGTCGATGTGAACTTGGAACTTGCAGGTGGCTGTGACTTCGGCAATGTAGAACAAACTGACTCAACAGCAACAATGCTGTTCGTCGGTTTGTTGGTCGCGCAGGCCGCCTTCGGTCTTGCAGGCAAGGGCGGTGAAGAAGAAGGGCGGTGGAGGGGCGCGGCCGATGCGGAGTCTGTGGCATTCTTTAAAGAACTGCGGCGACGATGTCGCCTCTTTCTGATGGTCTTAGCAGCCTCCATGCTATTTCCCTTTGAATTTTTGGGCATTCTTTTGACGAAGCTGCATGAGATCCATCGCAATTCGCACATTTGAGGATAGTTGCTTTGCATTCTTCCGCAGAATGGGTCTCCGCGCAGCGAGAACACACTGTTTTGTTTTCGCATACGCTTTTCACGTAGCCCATCTTCATGCAGTTATAACACTGTAGTGGCTTCGGTATGAAAGGTCGCACAGGATGTCGAAAATGGCCCACCTTTACGTGCGAAGGAAGAGAGTCGCCCTTGAACAATATCTTTAAGCGGTGTGAGTTGCCCAAACGGACAACCTTTGCGATGACGCTGGCTTCATTTGCCGGCTTGACAAGAATATCGAAGTCGGAACTGGGAATGGCAGTATCCACGTCGTAGATTACTCCAGTGACGACGCTAGAGCCCAACGGAATATAGGAACGAACCTTCATTCCATCCAGCTCGGTGACGTTGCGCAGTGTGTTAAGTGCGGCAGCATTTGAAACGTCGATCGCCAAGATGTTCTTACGCGTGTTCACTCGGATGTCCGCGATCTCATTTGGCACCAGTCCTTCCAGCAGCACTGAAACAAATTGCCTGTTGAGGCGCTTCATGTTGCCGTCCGGTACCTCAGGGACCAAAAGGATGGTGTTGGTCACGGGTCTCCTTTGCCCTCTCCTCATTCAACGTGCTCGATGACGAAGAGGTTGTGGTGTTTCGCCTCTTCGTCTTACGGCTCATTACAAGCTCAAAATCATCGTCGGAAGGTTCCTCGCTGCTCAGTGTGTAGACATGAGTGCCCTCGCTGTCAGAGTCGCTATAGGGGCCCGTGCGCTTCCTGGCCGACGCCGACGCCACCGGACTTGGCATGCGTTCGTGGTGGTCCACGTCCATCGCCGACGAACACGGAAGCGATGTTTGCGAAGCACAGTTATAATTAATCGAAAAAAGGCACGAGATACTCAAACAACGTTCTGACAGACAGACACTTCGTGGTAAATAGCCCAGGCGCTAACGTGGTTAACATCTCACTATTCATTACTTTATTTGCATTCGTTACTATTTTATATCCCAAATGTTATTCTGTAATCGCCGTAATAAATCTGATATAATGAATTTATACCCATAACTTATCATCGAAAATGCGATCACGGAGCTCCAAGGCGGGGAAACGTTCTTGAAAGTTCCTGCCCTCCACTAAAACGAAAAGACTGCGCCGAGTCTCGTTGCATAAAATCCTTATAAAGACTTTCTTTTTCCGTGGCTCCGTCTCGGCTGCCAGAGGTCATGCGACGCAAGATGGACATGCGCAACCTGCTTTGTGTGCCCACATTATTAACGTCTGAGCTTTCGTCTTGTTCCGCTATAGCGGGGGTCTCAAACTCGCCTCAGCTAACGGGCCGCATTCACGAAAATTTACTTCCGCAAGGGCCAGGACATTGCGAAGGTAGGAGTGGAGGGGGGGGGGGGTAGGAGTAGGTTGTACCAGACGTCAGCTGACGTTGCCATTTGAAAGACATTTTTAATATTTCATATATCAATCATTTCTGAACAGTATTCGGCGGCAAGATTCCACCAACATATCAATGCCTATCTCCAAAAGGACTAAAATCTGGACGCTAATTCTGCATAATAGAGCTGTGTTACAGGATTACAGTGTTTCCACCTCTGCACAACTGCGCCAAAGGGTGCCAAATTGTGTTTGCTGCACCATCCTGATAATGTCGACGAAAATTCCGCCAAACTGCGCCAGAGTCTGGGGTTTCGGGACGTCTATCTCTGGCACTCGCACGGCCGGTGCGTCCAAACATGTGCAGCCTGATCCTGTGGCCGTAAAAGTTACAACGAAGGACCAAGAATTATTCCGCTGAATAAACAGCGCTCGCGCATGCGTGCTGAGTAAGTCATGACGCCATGCATGGTACCGACGCAGCTTCTGTTCTGCAAGTCGGCTTGACAGCAAAACGCGCTCTCCGCCGAGGTTCGTGACGTTAGGCCAATCGGTAGCGAGAAAGTGTGGCGGCGATTGATCGGCGGACGTCGTCTGTTGCTGAAACGCTGCTTATAGCTCGTTTCAAGCGTCGCACGGCACGTAATGAAAGCAATGTTCAGTAATAACTACACGCGTGCCGTAAAATATTTGTCACTCCTGTTTTCTGGACATCGCGGTGTCTGGGATCACTGTAGCAATGAATATTCCGTGCTTCGCGTCTATAGAAGAGCACGTGAACGGTGGGAACGCACTGACACTTTTCCTCAGATATACTTTATCCATGGACCTTCATCCATAAGAAGTTTTTCGTAATTCCTTGTCCCAGCACAACCGGGTTTGTAATCACTATGCGGTAAATACCGCTTAAAAGGCCCTGCCCTTTCGAGCTCGTGAGTGCTAGGGTTCCGAGTCGAATTTTTTGCTTGCTTTATTTCAAGAAAGTAACAGTTTCACCGCAGGGGTGAAGCAAGGAATGCGATAGCAAGGATCGGATCTCGCGTAACTCTACAAAACGCTGGTGTAAGAGAATACGGCCACTCCAGGAAGGGATGCTCGTTCCGCAGTCTGTTCACGTTGAGAGCGCAGCACGTAGAAGGGTATAGGGAACCCAAGCTCAAGTTTGCGGCGCGACGACAGCGCCGCGCTGGCCGCGCTGCGGCTCTGTCGGAAAGCTCTGGAGCTTATGCGCGGCCGACTCAGCCCCTTTCACGGTAGCGGTAGCGCACGTGCGCACGCGTTCTTCTGTCGGTGCGGGTAACGGGGGGGGCGTCAGCTCGGCACGTTGAACCGAGAGGCTTGCTGTGCGAAGCTGCGCATTTCCGCGATGGCAGAAGCGAGCCCACGGAAGTGGACGTGAGGTCGGAAGTATTCCTGTGTCGTGGGCTGCCACAACAGTGCAGACAACACCAAGGCACGCGATTTACGTGTGAAACTGTATTGTTTGCCGGTCGTGTCGCACGAGAAATAAAGGTGGCAAGCGTGGATAGCTGAGAGCGCTGTCTAGCCTTCTATTTTGGCTGTCTGAGTTCATCGCTTTCGTTCGCTTCGACTACCTGAATCGGTAAGTAACGCGGCGCATGCACGCAGCGACTACAGTAATGATTAGACGCTGTCTTTTCGCATTGTGAAAGTCCAGTTACGGTTGTAGGTGAAACAACTTTGTGTTTTGATTCCCCGTGTTCGTGAGACCTACCCGTCGTTGTTGAACGTTCACACTCGTGCTATACCGTTAGCGTTGCGCGGTTGGTTGAATTCAACTGAACTGGGCACATTGTCAGAAGTTCGGCACCTGCAATTCACGCGTCGGGAAGGCTGCTTTACCACGCCGGAACGGACGTCCGTGCATTTTCAGCAAGCCTTGACATCGTTCTGCAGGTTTGCTTTGTTTTGTAACTTTATTAGTGTGATATATATTTAAGCCGCTAAATACAACTGGCACTTAATGCATGCTTTGCAATTGCAACCTTGAAGTAACCTTCTGTCACCTTCTGACTTTGTGCGATTTTGTAGCCGCGTTCGCGCAGCAGGTTTTATACGCCTGTCAAGTCGATATCATAAAAAGAGACTGCAAGCATGACACGTGAGCCGAAAAAACGAGGCGAGCAGTTCATCTTGCTTCACAGTGGTTGAAGCTCAGCTAGCTGCCTCGCGTCTTAATCGGCGGGTGATTCTCCAGCGGCACGGAGGACATCACTCTAACCTTCTCAGGAAACAGGGCCATGGCCGTGTAATTTCTTTTTTTCGCACGCCGCAAACGTTTGTTCACGAAAGTACACGGCTGCTACTGTTAAGCATGCCATATCAAAACAACAATCATATGATTCGTAGTCCACACCGCAGAACATCCATAGCGTGTGCGGCTTCATTTCGGAGTGCATGTGGACCATTATTCATCGTTAACATGACAGAATGAGACTTACCTCGAGGTATACGTCCTACACGGTGTAATCGCGACTTGGGAAATGCATTTCGCTTTGAGTCGGGCGTCGTTGTCGTCGATCGTCTGCTCTTCACCGTTAACGTGATTGACGAGCCTTTCTCCTTTTATCAAGTTCGCTTTTCGGAAGTGCTTGTCCAGCTGTGAGATCTTTTTGAACCCGCACTGCAGGCGGTACATTGTGAGGCACCGCGAGAGCTCTGCACGTGCTCAGAAGCGAGCGGCAACGCGTTGGAGAGAAGGGAAAACGCGCGCTGCTTACACCCCAGTTGCTATCTTTCTTCCAGAGATGGCGCTGCCTGTCAAGAGCAGCAGCGCCGCTAAGCTTTGATTGGGAAGCCTATACGAGCCGCCCGCGGATGGCTGCCGATAGCGCGCGCGCCAGCGATCGCGCTCTTAGCATCAAAGCTCAAAGTTGCTTCTTTAGCGACCCCCCCCCCCCTTCGTGTCTCTTCATGTTCGTTCAAGACGGGCGGGACGTTTCCTCTCTGCTTCGACGGCCGGCCTCCCGAGTGGAGTGGCGTTATCTCGCATGCGCCCTCCGAGCGATGGAGATGGGCCGGCTCGTTTGATCTCAGCTTCAGCCACGTTCGTCAGCCCCGCTCGCACGCTTTTACTCGCGGTAGAACATACGATGCGCGGGGGGATGCTATCAATTTGGACTTTATGCGGGACATGACGGCAAACACCCGTGGAAAGTCTCCGTAAAATTGCTATCGCAATAAAATGTTATCTCATTAATAAAGACTTGCCTCCTGGTCGGAGCAGCAGCAATTGCGTTTTATTATGCGACGCTGTCAGTAGCGGGCCCGTCGCTGACGGCCCGCTGTGAAGCGGCTACGCCACGTTACGCGTCCGCCCCTCGATTTCCAGGGTCAATAGCTGACGGTTAAAAAAACTCAGTTTCCCTTAAGGGTTAAGCAATGAATGCGATACCAACAAATTGTGTTGTCATACGAAGTAGGGCTAGCAGCTAACTCTTTTTGATCCGATCTCTCGTGACTCAACAAAACGCTGGTTTAAGAGAATATGGCCGCGCCAAGAACCAAAGTGGCTTTCGTGCTGTGAGTTGTCTAAACGCGAAGTAAGCGTTGAGATCACAGCAAGTTGACGAACGCTTTCCTGATGCCTCGACATAGCGCGCACGCCAGCGACTGCGCCCTTCGAGCGGTGCAATGCCCCCCACCGCTCTCCTGGCGTCCCTTCATGCTCCTTACGAAAAGACGGGCGGGGCGTTTCCTCTTTGTTTGATGAGCAATCTACGGCAAGCCCGCACGCTGGAAGACATTATCTCATGCGCTCTCCGTGTGACGGAGTCAGCCGGCTCGTTTAATCTCCGCTTCAGCCGCGTTGGTCGCCAGCGTTCGCAAGCTTTTACCAGCGGATAGAATGTGCGGGGTGCTGTTAACAATTTGGAGTTTATACAGAAAAAACGGCAGCGGCGACGGCAGAAACCCGCCTAGAGTGTCCATATTGCAGCAAGATGGTATGTTGGGCCCGTTGGTTAACGTTCACATTTGAAAATTTGGTTGAAGTGCACCGAAAAACACAGACTAGAAGATGCAGACAGGACAGCGCTTACCTCTAAGCGCTGTCCTACCGGTAAGCGCTGTCCTATCTGCTTCTTCTAGTCTGTGTTTTTCGGGGCACTTCAACCAAATTTTCAAACACAAGTGCCCGTGTAATTGCTATCACAATAAAAATTAAAAAAAATTAAGGAGCCATTCTACAATGTAAAGTGGATGATAAGCGAAGCTGTTTCGCGCATGGCACAGATGTCACATGATGGAGGACAGTTTGGTATGTAAGGCCAGGTTGTTAACGGCCAGGCTTTTAATGCTCAATACGCAATATTAATGCGAAAGCCTTAGATCTATATCTTCATCAAACACGAAAATTGACCGTCGGCGGCATCAATAGATTTATGCAAAAAATGATCATCACGTGATGGTGTCATCATGACGTCATAGATCGTCAAACCTCTTGACGTCATTATGACGTCATAGGTCGTCAGAACTAGTGACCTCATCATGGCGCCTTATATCGTAATGTCACGTGATGACGTCATCACATGACATCGTCGTTTTGCACTGCTTCCGTGATCGGTGTGCCGGTCATGGAGGCAGTGCAAAACCACGTGAGGTGCAGAAAGCTTGTAGAGAGGGAGGGGGAGGATCAACACACCGATCGAGAAGAAAAAGAACCTGGCTTTCGCCTTGCAGTCGTCTTAGGGGAATGCAGTAGGGACAGTGTGACTCTTTAGCATTGAGGCACTGTTGTACGGCACGGCGTTTCTCTACCACGTCTGCTGATGACCACATAGATGTATTTAGAGTGTTATTTCATAAAGTACAATTTCATTTGTCCCGTATTCAGTTTATTTGCTAGTGTTGAAAATAATCACCGAAGAGGTTAATATAGAACACTCAACTGCATGAGCCTTTATTTTTCCATTATCGATTGAAAGATGCAGTTCTGAGATGATTTTATATGCGAAGCATTTCTTAGCGAACTTCTGCGACTTTGAGCGTATCTATCTATCTATCTATCTATCTATCTATCTATCTATCTATCTATCTATCTATCTATCTATCTATCTATCTATCTATCTATCTATCTATCTATCTATCTATCTATCTATCTAGCCGACTACGACATTGTGCTGTCCTGCTCGTTTCGTTAATCGAATGTACACCAAAATTGGTATGGCATAACATGACTGTGTGACGAACATGAATGACGAGTCATAACATGAAAATCATGATATTCATGTCATGAACGACATGATATACATGCCACAGTCTTCGTGCTCTTACGGCCGTTTCGTTAACTTGATATATACCAAAATTGATACGGCGTGACAACAGTGTATGACGAACGTAACTGCTAGGTGCTAGCGTGCAAATCATGACACGCATGTCATGTACAGCATGACTTACGTGCCACGTTCATGGTGCGCTGGCGGCCGTATTGCTGGCTTGATCTACCCCGAAATTGGTATTGCTTGACGTTACTGTGCAACGAACATAAATAACACGAGTTAACATGAAAATCATGACACGCATGCCATGTACAGCATGACTTACGTGCCACGCTCATGGTGCGCTGGCGGCCATTTCGCTAGCTTTATATATACCAAATTTGGTATCTTGCGACATGACTGTATCACGAACATATATCACGAGTTAACATGAAAACCATGACACGCATGTCATGTACAGCATGACTTACGTGCCGCGTTCATGGTGCGCTGGCGGCAGTTTCGCTAGCTTAATCTACCCCGAAATTGGTATTACGCGACGTGACTGTGTGACGAACATAAATACCACGACTTAACATGATAATCATGAGAAGCATGTCATGTACAGTATGACTTACTTGCCGCGCTCATGGCGCGCTGGCGGCCGTTTCGCTAGCTTGATCTACCCCGAAATCGGTATTGCGCGATGTGACTGTGTGACGAACATAAACAACACTAGTTAACATGAAAATCATGACACGCATGTCATGTACAGCATGACTTACGTGCCACGCTCATGGTGTGCTGCGACCGTTTCGCTAGCTTGGTCTACCCCGAAACTGGTTTGCGCGACGTTATTGTGTAACGAACACAAATAACATGAGTGGCACGCATTTTCCTCAATGACAGACAAGACGATGTATGCAGCTCTTTGCTGGCTGCTTCGCATTACATCGATTCCCACAATGCGTGGGATCTGGCGGCTTTTTTTCCCTTGAGATTTGCAATGAATCGAAATATTTAATATTTATAGCTCTTCATAAGAGCCCCATAATAATTATTCAGGTGCTTGAATGTTAATGCAATTTGCTTCTCGAGTGCACTCCAAGATGTAAAATAAGCTGCTTGTTGTCGGCGGGCTGCGTCCGAAGGCGAGGGCCCGACGACTGGACGCGAGACGCAACGTGCGCCGGCACGGCCCGCGACACGAGCAGTAGAAGTGAGTGAGTCCGGAGCCCGCGGAAGCCCAATGACAACTGCGGCTGGCCAGCGGCCGTTTATTCGAACTACACACAACGGACAGCGTGGACACGAGATTGCCTACATGCAATCGCGTGTGCCGTTACAGACGACATCTGTTGACACTACTATACACGCTCAATTAATGAGCACTAACAGACAATAATGCCAAGGAATGTATAGGGGATGTTTTTAGTTGTAAATGTAAGGTAAATGTGAAGAAAGAAAAGTGGACGAAAAGATAGCTTGCCGCGGGCAGGGACCGAAGCTGCGAGGTTCGGTACCTGCCCGCGGCAAGCTATCTTCGGTAGCATCTCTGCGGTTATGTATCAGTACATGGTGGCTACAGGCGGTGGCTCACGAAATAGAAAATGCATTATACCTGTGGTGCCTGTGTAGCTCAAGAACGTACTTATAAATAAAACAATGTGACGAAGTTATTCATGTGCGGGACGCAGGCCGCTAGCAAGAGGTCCGAAGATCATTCCTGCGAAGTGATATGTGTGTGCAAGGGCCAACAAGTCTCTCTGGTGTCTTAGGCGCCATTTGCCGTTTGCAACGCAAGAAACGAAATGTTTAGCCTACAAGACGCTTATTAGACCCATCATAGAATATGCTAAAATTGTCTGGGATCCTTTCTCTGTTACCAACATCTCGAAAATTGAAAAAATTCAGCGACTAGCAGTCCGGTTTATATTCAATAAATGTCGTTGGACGGATTCACCATCTCAACTGTGTGCACTAGCGGAGCTACCCACGATTCAGGCTCGAACAAAAT
Source organism: Rhipicephalus sanguineus (assembly GCF_013339695.2). Taxonomy (NCBI): domain Eukaryota; kingdom Metazoa; phylum Arthropoda; class Arachnida; order Ixodida; family Ixodidae; genus Rhipicephalus; species Rhipicephalus sanguineus. Next base: position 138,471,198 of record NC_051183.1, on the reverse strand, counting down.
ACGAAAGACTTAAATATCTTTACCTGATTATTAATCACCATGTTCATATAAGGTATGCCGACTACTTTGATATTCTTCGTGGTGAAACTTCTAGACATCGTCATTCAATGTTCATTCGCGCTCCTGCTGTTTACACTCATTGTTATAAGTATAGCTTCTTCCCACGAGCTATCAACGATTGGAATTCTTTGACCGAAGAAGCCGTTTCATGCTCATCTGTAGATTTATTCTTAAAACACATAGCTCATATTCTCATTTGTAGCTAAGAAAGCTTTACTTGTGTGTACGTGATCTAGCGCATTTAATTTTATTTTCTGATTGCGTTTCTTGATGTACCTCATTTTGACTATTTATGTATAAGTTCTGATTGTACATGTTCATTAAGTTCTGATTTTACAATGATTGTTATGTTATTGTGTATTGTTTTCCACTCCTGTAATAGCCCTGTGTAAGGGCTGAGAGTATCCGTAAATAAATAAATAAATACTGCCACAACAGCGTGGGAAAATGCAGAATAGCATAAGTCCATTAAACATGCATATTCATAATTAGAGGCAAAGTATATTCGCTTGACGAAATATCTGGCTTGAAATAAGAATCACGAATTCTACTCTGGGTCATGTCCTCTTACCTCGAATCATATGCATCCAACGAGTAAGCGTCGAGAAGCCTATTCGCACTTTTATCACCAAATTGGAATGATCACCGAAAATAGATCGCAATCACTTCGTCCGCCTACTTCCAGTCCTACCAGTGTAGTCTTACCAGCGTAGGCCACCTTCTACTGGCACAACAATGTTAGGAAGGCATACATCATTATAATATGGGCAAACAGCCCTGTGCAAGCCGTGCATAACAAACACTGCATAAAACTGCGAAGAGAAGCCCTCAAAGGCATTTATAGATTATACTGAAGAGTGGCACAACGTTCGGGAACGAGAGAAATGAAGGGATGAGCTGGACAGCTATTTTCATTCTGCAGAGGTCTAATAAACATATCCTAAATTTGCTCCAGTGGTGAAAATAAAAACTACGACTGCCGACGCCTTCACATTTCGCAAGGCAGGTGTGCACTCCTGCGGCCAGCGTAAGCAGTGCAAGAAACTTCAGCGCGGCAGGACATGTGATGCAACGGCGCATGGTGGGCTTATAGCGGAATATTTTTATAATTTTATTTTTTGTACAATAACGTGCCAACAGATAAACTACAAACTACGCGACGAAAACTTATAGACTGTATATAATGGCAGTGGTGTGATATACGAAAATAATTCTATGACAAATAGTTTGTTTCCTTTTTTCCATTCGGCTTCTTATACGTACTTCCAAAGTACACGTGGTGCGCGGTTCGTTATAATTTTAAATGCGAACGCATTTCTTAGTCGGGCTATCTCAGGCATCCGGCGTTGTCCGCGCGCAGGCAGGTGTTACCTCTCCGCTCTCACTCCCTCTCCCATAGCAACAGCTGCGGGCGCGCGCGCTTATCCTCGCCCCTAGAAACCGGAGCATGTGGTGCGAGAGAGTGTAGGAGAGGGTAGGTGCAGTGCTTCGCCGCTCCTTCTCTCGCCGCTCGCTCTCTCTCCTCCCTGCGCAACACTCTCCCGTCCGCTCGCGCCTCACTCTCGACCGTTCGCTGGCTGGGCGCCTCTCAAGAACATCCGGAAATGTGTGCTCGAGACGCCGCTGTGAAACGCCAACGGCGACCACAAGGCTGAGATTATGGCCGTCAGGTACAATGACAACACAAACAGGTGGTGATGAATGTGTAAATAAATGGTTACCGTACAAATCCTCGTCTCGTCAATAATTTACGCCATTAAAATTACTACGCCGTGTACTCTCGGCGCAAGAAATGCATTCGCATTTCCTCACGATTCCCTACGGGGAGGTGGGGGCATTTTTTTATCTAGAGTAGTGTATTTACAACAGATGTAATAAATTTGGCTTTTTTATTCTATTTCTCTTGATGTGGCAAGGTGCCACTAGGATGAACATATATGTGCTAAATATCCAGAAGGGTGCACAGTTGGCTTTGTCGTTACAGCACGCTTAAAAGGGAAACTAAAGGGAAAAACGATGTTTGTCGTATTAGTAAATTACTCTTTCACAATTCAAAATCACCACGCCTGCCGCGAGAAGACGCATAGTAAGCGAGAAAACACGCAAAAAGAAATCACGGGTGGTGAGGCCACCTCGAAATTCCCTCACCAAACACCGAAACGTCATAGTCTTTGACGGCGTTGACGTAGATCCTGCTCGGTAAAAATGAAGTGCATTGTCTTCCGAGGGGACCATAGACTTAACATACGAAGCTTCAGGAAATTTGGACGAGCCAAAGTTGCCAAAATACGAAAATTGAAATCCGTGTTGTCACGCGTGGGAATTTTGGCGCGAAACTTAAAAGTGAAACTTTGACCTTGATGTTCGCCTTTATTAATGCATCTGTGTTGGTGAAACAAAACGATCCTGATGATCCCGACTGTATTCGCAGAAAATTAAGTACATTATACCACTGGCGAACAAACGTTCATCGTACTAAGTATGTCCGCTTAACTGTGTCCGCCACTGTGAGCCAGCCCCTTTTTACAAGAAAGTAGCGTAGGTTAAGCTATACTTGCTAGCAAAGCATGCGCCAAGCGTGCGTAGATATCTGCCAGTTAAGAAGCCTTGCGGTCGATTGCATGTTCGGACAACACCGCCTAGATTATTGGCTCGGGTCTCTGTCGGGCCCGACACCTGGTCGGGCCGAGCCGGGCCGGGTAGGCGAAATTTTTTCTGGGGTTGGGGCCGGACCCGGGTCTCGCTTTCAGTTGCCGGGCCGGGCTCGGGCGGGTTAATTTGAACGAGTCCCGGGCCCGGGCCGCGCCCGGGCCGAGACTCACGGCCCGTGCAGTGCTTTACTACGTAGGACCTAGTAAATGCCGATAAAATCTATGACATCTCGACGCTTGCTGCAGGAATGTGAAAGTGGCACCGCGAGCCGCATTTTCTTTTTGCGCGTTTTAACCTTTACTTAGTGTCTTCTGGCGGCAAGCGTGTTGCTTTTGGAACTGTGAAAGAGTAACTTGCTAATATGAAAAAAAACCCGCATTTCCCCGAAGGGGAGTATGAGGAAGTGCGAAGCACGGGCTGATGCTATGAGGCGGCGCGCACGACTAAACTGCAGAGCCGAGCGAAGGAGACGGCAGCGAGAGAGCACGCGCCAGCCGACCCACGGAGGTCTGGCCGTTTTTAAGTGCAAAGCACTTTCACTGATGATGATGATCTGTCTTCCGAACTCGTTCCAAAGAACCCGCAACGCGTTCAACTTGTTGGCGGCGTTGCGCACGCCCGAGATGGGGCTCAGGTTGTTGTCGAACCACAGTCGATCGCACACCGCGCAGCTATATCCGAAGCTGCGGTCCAGGAAGTCTCGCTTGAAGCGCGCGTCCGGCCAATCGAATTCGAGGGCCCGTGCTCGCTCGCGCATCGCGCGTCCCCGCGCCAGATCGGCTTCGGGGTGCTCGGCTCGCTTCGCACGCTTTCGTTCGGCGTCTCGCCGCCGGCCTGCATCACCACAGGCAATGCGCGGGGCGCGCGCAGCCACGGAGCGGAGGGCGGAGCGCGCGCAGTCACGTGGGGCGTGACGTCGCTGCGCCGTTGCTACAGACGCTCCTCTCCTCTGCTCGCGCCGTTGCTATGGGACGGCGGACACAGGGTCGCTTATAAAGTGCATTCGCACTTAAAAAAAAATCGTTTCTCTCTTCAGTGTCCCATGAAGATCCGGGCATTGGAGCTACGGTTATGAATCCAGCACCGCCAAAGAAAATTCTTGTGCTTAATACTTTTCCTGATCCACTTCACAGAGGTACACACGGACGGACAGCTTCCTTGCTCAGTCATCGCAGAAATGCTCGGGCACAACAAACGTTACTCGGCCATCATCGAGCCACAACGCTGCGTCGATGCAGATCGCCCAGCCCGTTCCGTAGTCAGTCAATCTGACTTTGGCATTGCCACGGGGCTACGCGCCCTCTTATCAATCGCCTCCGAACATTTGACATTCGAACGCTCGCTTTCCGAACAGCGACGCGCGCGCAGTCTCGACCATTGCGTAATTTAGGTTCTGCTTTCGTGCGACGGCTTTCTGGCGACACCAGGTACCATGCAGACGACTATGACAGAGCAGTTACAGCTGTTCCTGAGTGTGTCTGCGTCATATATTGCCTCTAATCTCACAAACTATGGACTTCTAGACGGAGCAAAACATAAAAGGGAGATCTAGCTTAAGTGACCGTGAAAGGCCTGCGAAGGAGATCTGGTTTTGTTGCAGGATTCGGCTGCCTATCCCAATCGCTTTGTTCGTAACTTTTAGAATAAAGAATACTGCGAAAAAGAAAATATCTTTTCCATTTCATGTTTTACCCAAGCCATTGCAATGCACACATAATGTCTGAAATGGTGACGTTTAAGAGTCTGCTGCAAATTATTCACCAAGCAACCGCCAGGTCCAATTGAAAAAGTCACTGATAGCCATTGCAATGAGTGAATTATACTAGAAGTGAAAGAGCCCTGGGTATACAGCTTCGAATATGCTCGATGGGGACGACGTCTTAGTGGGAAAATTCAGGAGCTCTTCCCCTATCGGGAAAATGGGGGCAAGCGAAGCTGGGCGTCTGCGTGCCAGACGTACAACTCTTATTTTTATTTATTTATTTATTTATTTATTTATTTATTTATTTATTTATTTATTTATTTATTTATTTATTTATCATTGCGCAGTCCTCCCTCCAGACTGCTTCTTTCCTCCGTGCAAGGAATTGAACCCTCATGCAAGTGCTTAGCAGCGCAACATTTATTTGATACAGGCAACAACGATGGCCAGGCGTTCATATCCAGGCAGCCATGAAATGTAGCAACGTAAAGTGACGAGCCAGGTCGAGAAATGATTAGATTGGCATATCGGAAACGGCTGAACGCCGGCAAGCCCGCGATAGAGAGAGAATCAATTAATGCCAGACGACGCTTATAAAACGCATGTGACAGCCGCACCTTGGAAGGCCGCATTGCTGTATGCTCGAGGGCTCCAGGCTTATTGCGTACAACGTGAGGTTGTTCGCGTGCGACGCCGCCACCAAAGCCAGTTAGTTAAAAGAGCTTCGTTGAAAAATTCGGCAGATCCCGTGCGTTGTGGGAATCCGTTTCACGCGAAGGAGCCAGCGAGTACTTCTATGCTGTATTTCATGACTTTCAGCCAAGCGTTACGAGGTGGATCGACGTGTTTTTTTTTAATTGTAGTAGCTGTGTGCACATCGTGGTCTCACAAGGCATTTCGATAACGCTGGCGTTTAAATGGTAACTTATGGTGCGACGTAACGTCAGCCCTCACATTACAGTACATACGTCAGTATTATCGAAATAAAGTGCACTTGATGGTGCAATCATGTGAATATGAAACGTATGTTTTGTTAATGTATTCCTCAGGGGTCTCTCAATGCTTCAATCTAGCTTGCTGAATCATAGAAATAAAAATGTAATGTTTATTAGACTACTCTAAAAGCGGAGCCAACACTAGAACCAGAGACGCTGAGCTGATATAACGCCTGTCTCGTGGGAGTACATATGTAGAGTTCATTGATTTCGTGTAAATTTACATAGGCAGCACTACAACCCCAAATGACGTTGCACCGACATTACACCTGCATTGGACATTTTTTCAAACCACTTTGTAGACCTGGTGTGGCTCTGTGCTAGAATATCTGACTGCCACACATTTAGCTTGGGTTCGATTCCTGCTGGGATCCTAATTTTTATTCTTTCCATTCGTTGGGCCAACGCTGTCGATGTTGATTTTTCTTAACGCTCTCGCATTTAAATTACAAATGACTGTTCTCTCCGTTCCTGGGTAGATATAAACTGTCAATCACCTGTGGCGCATGCCCGTACACCGCGGCCCGTGGTAAACGGGTATGTGCCACACATGTCTGGAGGAAAGAGTTTGACCACGCACTCGACAAGATTTTCACGTTATTCATGCCATGACCCGACAGTCGGATTCGTCAAATCCTGTTACCCTCCCATGCTAATTTCGGTCTACACCATGTTACGGAGGTAATCATGGGAGTATCCAGATGTAGGCGGCTAGATAGATAGATAGATAGATAGATAGATAGATAGATAGATAGATAGATAGATAGATAGATAGATAGATAGATAGATAGATAGATAGATAGATAGATAGATAGATAGATAGATAGATAGATAGATAGATAGAAGCACTCAAAGTGTCAAAGGTTTGCAAAGAAATGCTTCGCATTTAAAACCTTGCCCCAGCGTTGTCTGCGAGGTGTTACATCTCACTGCTCGCCTCTACCGTGTGAAACTACGATAATGCGGAATGCCTCCCGACGTTCGTAGTATCTGCTGAGTGTACTTCAAATCTCGATGTCCAAGGGACAGACACCCGCCACCACTGTATCTACCATGCCTGAAGGGGCTGGGAAGAGCAATCCTTCCAGCTATCGCATGGAGTCGTCTGCTCAAGTAACGAGTTCTTCCAGTACTGAGCCAATCCTTCTCGTGATCATGACGAGAAGGATTGGCTATCTACGGATGACAAAGAGAGTTTTATGATCAAGTAGAATGACGCCGATAAGCTCAGTAACGTCAACTTCTAGCTTTCAGGAGTCGCCAGTCTTAAGTTTCCAAACTGTTAATCTGACTTTAATACCTGGACGGCGTTTCGATGTAAGCTTCTAGAAATATTCGATCGCCCTGCCGGGCGCTAGCTTCGGGCCGAGCAACAGCTACGAAGTAGTGCTCAAGAAAAGGGCGGTAACTACACCAGCTACTTTGAAGATGTACTTTACATTTGTCGCCACATTAGTCCTTCCATGACCGAAGACAAACATGAACGTCAGGAAAAGAATAAAGGTTGATCCTATCCAATAGCTCTTGGCAAAGATCCTTGTCATCATTCAGATTCATCAGGTCCATGTCATCCAGATCATCAACTCCATGTCATCATTCTTTCCCAGAGCTAGAAAGAGTTGCACAAACAACGCGCTGAGCGTTCGTGCCAGATAGCGGGATTTTTGTACCGACTGTTTCTGTGATGTTCCTTCTCATTTGTCGTTCCTCGAACAAATCAAGCAATTTGTTCGAAAAGAAGGGTAGTGCCATCAGCCTAAACTGCCAGCAGCCCAAGCGTCTGAGTCAGCCTTGTCTCTCGTACTCAGGGTTGCCACTCACTTTCGAGTAAATGTCGCCAAATGACGAGCAAAAAGTCGCCAAAAGTCGCCATTTCTTTCACAAATTTCGCCAAAAATTCGCCATTCTATAGATATGTGCGGCATACCTATATTAATAAACATTTCCACTCATGTATAGCCCCGTAGAATACAGTACCATCCAAGACCCTTAAATTATATCGACGTTTCTCAATGCCAGTCGTATCGCCCGCTTCTCCATGGGAGTGCATGGTGCTGCTTCTCCGACTAGCCGCAAGATAGATGTGCGTGGTGGCGCAAGGGTGAATGAATGAAACGCTCATGATATCCTTCTATCCCTGTCCGCTCGTTTCAAAGGTAAAAGTGTCGTAAACCTTGGGCGAAAACCTTGAAAGCGTTGTTTGTAGACAGCTTTACCTACCCTTATATGAATTAAAAGGATTATAAAAGATTTATTGAAGGTAACACGACAGAAGTTTCACAGGAACCGATCATTAGTGAGTCTTACACCTTTTCAGTGTGAACTAATATGATACCGGACGCTACCGACCCTTTCTTACAGTCACTTATATCTACACGCGTCAATCCGATGCGTTATTAATGAACAGGTAGGCAGTGTAAAATGTTGTAAACAATTGTTGTCATTGCACACGCTCACCGAGAACAGTGGAAAATGCCTCAATAAATATTTTTTTATTGCACAAATAGCCGCGTATCCTCCTCTCTTCGCAATTCCAAAACAGTCTTTACCAGCTGAATTGGGGGCACTGCAACCGTGAATAAGTCGCCAAGCTATTCAGAACAGTTGGAGCCTTGGCGGAACAAATGGTCGGAACACGAGGCTAACCCGTCGCCTAGCCCTTTCAGAAGCGAAACTTTGGAGAAGCTTGAAGCGCCGAAAGCTATTAGCTTATAGTCAAACACTGCCCCCTCGCGATTTACACTTTGCTAGAATGTCTCTGGTGGACGTTCCCGTAGCTCCTGCTTCTAGATGAATTGAGGAGATACACACGAGTTACAGGACGGACATACCGAATGACGCGTAATGTGCACATTCTACTCGGGGGTCTAAAACCAAGAAAAATACAGTGAATGTTGCCGCTCATTCGTTGCGAATACACTGAGCTTAGGATGTATTACTCAACGGAGACCTAAGTCGAAAATCGCCAAAAATTCGCCATGTCGCCATTCATAATTTTAGGTGGCCACGGGCCCCTCAAATTCGCCAATTTGGCGAAAGGTAGCCACCATTGGCAACCCTGCTCGTACTCCGACGGGTCACTTAAGAACAAGTCGATGACTTCGTACCGCGTAAACTAATTTAGGGATGGCAGTATTTGTAACGATTAATCAACGAAAAGGGTCTTGCAAAAAGATTATTCGTCATCAGTGTTCACATTTCATTTATTCGACTGGATCTATTAAGCGTTGTAGATTAACTGGCGGGGAAGCGGCGTAACAGTGGCTGATGCGGCAGTGCCGTCGCCGCTCGTTTATTGTGTCGAAAGCTTCAGATGTCTCATTAAACGCGAGAAGAGACAGGCGGTGACGACGGCGCCCACGCGAGTGATGCAAGAAATCATCCTGCGATTACGTCACCCTATGAAGACATCATGGGTCTAAGGGCGGCAATAATTGGGGGCATTAACGTAACGTCACTGTGACGTCACAATACGTGAAGTCATCACACGACATCGCCGCTTGGTTAAAGGTGGGCCCATCACGGAGGCTCTGCCTAACTACGCGACATCTCTAAAACACTTTAAGGAACCGTCCGGTCGTCGTCGCATGTCTCGCGTTGGCGTCATGCAGGTGCCCCGCTTGATGTACGTAAGCCGAAGAGGCTGTACGTTTGGAACTTCAGCGCTTGCTTGCCCTTGATGCAGCGACGCAACAGCAAAACGCCACCGTGGGGAGGCCTGGATACAGTCCGGAGTGTACGGCCCATCAGGTCGCGCGCCGAGGTCGGATACGCTGGGTACGGGCAGCCAACGACAGCAGACAATTCCCCACTCTAGACTCCGGCGCGCGCGCCATGCCACAGCTATCAGCTTCGGAGTCGCGCATGCGCACTCTCTTCGGCGAATGGGTCTGCGGCTCCACGTTCTTCGGTTCACGCGTACGCACTTTTCTCACCCTCTGCTTCTTCACCCATGCTTTTTAACGCGATAGCGTTAGAGAGCTCGTTTCGCAGAAATTCCGCCGTTGGTTTCCGTGACGGCGTCGCTTGTGAGCGAAAAATCGTCCGTGATCGAAAAATAGAGAAAGATGCAAATAAAATAAATAATAAAAATCTTCGGTCCCATGGAGGATCGAACCTGGGCGGTTTGAGCGGCAAGCAGGTGTCCTACCACAAAGCCACGAACTAGCGCGGGTCCCCAAGACGTCTTGGAGACTCGCGCTAGTTTTCGATTTCTGGCTCTTGGGCCAACACGAACACAAGAGCCCAAGAACGGCTTGGATTCTGCGCATGGCGGCTTGTAAGATCCTTGGTCCCCAAGCTTTCTGGGGCCCCAATTGTCAAACTCTATATTAGGGGCGTAGCTCGTCTTAGTCTAACCTTGTCCCATGTCAGGCGTAACCGCGGCAGTATCTCCCGAACAGTATAATAGATGGCGCTGTCCCATAGAGATGCATGCAAACTGCAGTTGGGTGACGATATACTAGATGGCGCTGTCCCATATAGATAGAGAAAAACTAACAATAAAAAGAATAAAAAATAAAAAATTAAAATAAAAAATAAAAATATAAACAATTACAAAAAAAGAAAAATAAAAAAAGAAAAACGGAAACAGGAAAAATAATCAAAGCGGCCTATCGCTTTGATTACTGCTGGGCGAAACCACTGAACATTTCATGGTGTACACATGATTGCTTCAGGAGCTTCGCCCAAGCTCTTCATCATTCACCCATGAATATACTGTAATTTTTGTCGACACTTGCACCGCGTTGCTCAAGCACAAAGACGTAACAACTGCGACAGTTGTTAGTTCATGCTTTCCCGGTCCCTGCCTGTGCGTTCTTTTCGGGCGTCGTTCTTTGTGCTTCAGCGGCGCGCTGCAAGTATCGAGCTGCTTCTCGTTCTTCGTGTGACATTCTAACTTCTTGCTATCGCATTCATTGCTTCGCGCTTGCGGCGAAACTGTGACTTTTTTTTGTTGTGCCTCAGCTTCTGGGCGTGACCACTTTTTCCTTGGGCCTTCAAGGGCAGCTGTCTTCCGACGAGGGATGTACGCCGGGCAGTCTGGTAAAGCGCCTGGTATGACGCCAGGCTTTACCTTTTTCAGCTTGATGGTCACCTCGATTGCACTCGCTGGGCTTGTCACATACCTGAAAAGAAAACCACCCCGTGTTATATAGTGACAGAAAAGACAGGGAACAAAATTATAAGTCCGTTGAGTTCGTTAATATCCAGAAGAAACAAGGGTGTCAGAGCAAGGGAGAAGAGAATAAATCAAGAATTATACGAGAAAATGGAGCCGGCCAACATTTCCACTGGCGGAAGTCGGAGATGCTTTTTCGCAACTGGTTCACTCAGTAAATTGTGCGAATGTTTTCTGCAAAAATGAGTCATGCTTACGAACAAAGCATTTTCAAGTAAAATATTGCGTGGCAACCCTCCTTAGACGCCAATTACGCACTTATTTTTTTGACATGTACGACAGCACTACGCTAGATAACCTAAAAAAAGCTGGTAGGCTTCATACATCCATGAAAAAAAGTGTACTGCAAGACTGCGCGAAACTGCACTAAAAGCCTCCTTCAAAGAACTGTGCAGTCATGAAATCACGCAGAATGGTATTACCTCTTCATTTATTTAGTATTAGGCAGCCTTTTATACTTGAGAAAACGTGCTAACGCTTCGGGGCGATTCTCATCACAAGCGCCGATAATCGCAATTTCTTCTCCGTGGAGCGTCCCTCGCAAAACTGGCACTCGGAGGCAAACCTCCTGGTCGACACGAAGCCATCACCGTTTTCAGAAAACGCTACCAGCGTCTAAATAGACGGCCGATAGACTAAACATCGAATACACGTACACAAATACACGCGCGACATGTCTTCACAGAGCAAATTACGTACCCCTGTGTTTTGTTGGCACGAAACTCCCTTGAGGAGGTTTTCGTCCATGCGTCCCTTTGAGCCGGATCTTACGGAAACTAGAACAGACGGCATGTAGGCTCCCTAGCGTATTTGAATCTACAGTTAGGCACGGAGCAGCATTCAAATGTCTTGAAGCGTTCTTGCTGGCAAATTCTTAACTCAACCAGGGTTCAACGGGGGGCCAAAGCACTCAATCACGGGTTAACGGCTTGTTTAGAACATTCGTGTCCATCCATAGCAAACAGATCCGCTTTTCTACTGCTGCGTTCAGCACAGCTGCGTGGCGTCTCTTTCCGCGTCGTCGCGCCTCAGACAAAGTATATGTAAATTGGTAGCGAAACTTGCATAGAAGTCTGTTTTTCAATTAGTTGGCGGCTTCTTGCCACAGTCGCCATCTACGTATCGTGAGGACAACTAACAGCAGGCAAAAAATTAAAAAAAATGAAATATGACGTAACAACCGGAACCGCTAGCGACGTCGCTAATTCGCGCGACATGGCGCGAAATTGGAAAGGTTTTTGAATTGCTGATATTTTACATGCTCTACATAACTACGTGATTTTATTTTACAGCTAAAGTAAAAAACGTCGCTCAAAGCTGGAATTGAACCAAAGCTTTCCGCGTGGAAAGCAGGTGTCCTACCATAAAGACACGCCAATTATTCAAAAAGGTCCTTAAACAAACAAGCAAACAAAAAGTAAAACTCCATGCAGATATGTAATGCAAGGCGTCGCGTTATTAGCTGTTTCAGTTAATAACTCGGTTCCAGCGGGAGGTTCTGTCTCTGGAGTTTGGACATCCGTGTCGTGTCTGTGACTGTCTGTGTTTTAACTCGAACCTCTCTGCGCTGAGAATCAACGTAGAAACAACCTAGCATTACCTAGCTAAACCTAGCTACGACCTAGAAGCAACCTAGACACAACCTACATCACCTAGCTGAGGCCTAGAAATAATCTAGAAGTAAACAGATCAGTCTTCAGAATCGTCCAGTTTCGCTGTTTCAAGCCTTGCGCAGCTTAGTGCAAGCTTCGCCTGAATTTTTTTGTTTTTGGGCTGAGTAACAATTATTCCTTGATGTTCGTATTCTGGACCTTGATCCGTTATTATGCATTATTCACATCGTGGACGCTCTTTCTGGCGAAAAGAAGCGTCCATGTTAACGAGACGTGACTGCACCAAGCAGCGTCCGGACAGTGTGCGCGGAATTCATTTGCCCCTGTTGCCACGCTGAGTGCAACAAGATTGCATTCCAGGAAACTTAACACGGCAACGTCGTGTGCTTACGTGTAATACTTAGCTTTACTCTGTGTGTGTGTGCGTGTTTTTGTTTTTTTTTTTGTTATTTGGAGTGGTTGGCAGAGGTCAGGTAGGCAAAGCGCTTTGTGGCCCAAAGTGCCCTTTTTGTTGCACACTGAGCACCGCAAAAGAACACAGATTGCACAAATAGATTGATAAATAAAGATGACAGTGTCACGAGTGATCATCTGACCTATAGAATGTGTGAACGCTGCAGACAATAGCCATTCTATCCCGCGATTATCACCCACCGCACGAGAACTTCGTCCAATTATTTCGGGGTAACCACATATCACCGGCACGTTTCACATTGAGTTATGTAAGAGCTCACTGTAAGTGGGTTCGGACATCACAAGGCAGATGGAAATACACCTCCCATGATAGTGCCTTTTTAGAACGTATACGATTGTATCAAATGCATAGGTGTTCCGGACTACCATCCAAATTAAACGATTATATTAGACATCTTATAATGGCTACGAATAATCCCCCCCCCGTACTGACAGACTGTCTTTTCGAAACAGCCTGTGCAGAGAAGAAGCAATTTCGCTATCCTGTGTAGCATTCTTCAGCCGCGTATCAGTTAGTATAACAAACACAGTGACAAAACTGAGAATTTGTAATGCTTACAAGCACCACGAATAACATCTCTAGCAGGCCACCTTTATTTAGCAAGCTACGAACATTAGCGGAATGCGCGGTTAAACGCGAGACCACGGGTTCCATTCGTGGCCATGGCGGCTCCATTTCGATGCCCTAAAATGGAAATATAACGTTCCTGTTCACGACTAGGTGCACGAACCGGACGAACACATTCCGGAATGCTTCAGTACGGCGTTCCTCCTGATCGCATCGTTGCTTTGGCAAGTAAATCGCAAGTAACTATTATTACTTTTACTATCCCCCGTCGTGGTGACATAGTGGCTACGGTGCTTGAAAGCTGTCCCGAATGTGACAGGATTGAATCTCGGCCACTGCGGCCGCATTTCGATCGAATCAAAATGCTAGAGTGCAGTGTGCTCAGATTCAGGTGCACGTTAAAGAACCCAACGTGGTCGAAATTTCCAGAGACCTCCACTATGTCGCCTCCCACAATCATATCCTGGTTCTGGAACAAAAACTCCAACAATTACGAGTTACTATTTTCACGTTGTCGTGAAGTTGAAGTACACGGAAGGGAGACGGAAAACTGAAGATGGAAAGGGTTGAAGTGTTCATTGCGCTAACTTGCACCGCGTCAAAAGGAGTAAGAGTAACACATCAAGCGCAACGACAGCGGCGATAACAATCAGCGATCTTCTGAAAACTGATTAGCGGGAAGGCGCGTTGGTATTTACATATGTGGAATCGAAGATCCCGGCATTATCGTTGGTGGGCCGCGTTAGATTGAGAATAAACTTGACTGTTCTCGTTGTGCGCACAATGTTATCACAATTGTCTACAGTATTCGCGAAGGTTTCCACACTTTACAGCGTGGCGTGCGCACAGCAGTTATTACGCGTGTAAAAGGTCGGTCACATAAACATCGAGATAGTAGCGTGCCGCATTATTACGATTAGCATTGATGCAAAATAAATCATCAGTACTTTTACACCGCACTCTCACTTCACCTGGGCGTTTTTATTACAAAATGTATGCGTAGTTGAAAGTGGTTGAGAAACAGAAGAAACCTCTTTAGAAATAGAAAGAGTTGTGCCTCTAAGCTTGTATCGTAGAATAGGATGCCCCTTTTTTTAGGCATTGCTTCACTTACGATCGGACATTCACGATTGACCATGCCCCCTTGACGGCTGTGCTAGAAACATGTCATTGAAAAGAAACTAAATGCTCGTTACCAGCTTGCCCAGCGAAATGACCGGGGATAGCGTAAGCTTTCATGCGGGTATACCGCAGCGCTTTAGGGGAGTTGATAGAGCCTTCTCATCAAAGAGCGCACCCATACGAAGACGAAAAGAAATAAACACACGACACGAGCGCTGACTATCAGCTGCAACGCGATTATAGCTGCCCGCCAAGTGCACTGGAGCGGCGCACTCGTCGAGCCGTCCTTTACGCATGGCGAGTGTATGCCTTAAGTGACATACATAAAGTCTCCGTGACAGTGCGTGTGAGCTGCTCGGTGATAGTACGTCTGCCTGTACAAATGCGCTTACAAAAAAAAGTATGACGGCGTAGGAGTGTGCTGTAGAGTTAGAATGTACTTGAAACGAAAGGTAAGCCATGTGAAGCGCTTTGAAAGAAGGCGAATTATCAGAAGGGATGGACAATTCTCAAAAGGGAAATTAAAGTCCATTGTGCTTTCCTTTGGGTGGTATTACTGCGTATTTTACCATATGAGAGAGATCCGTATGAATCGTCGACGATTTAGACTACTCCGCACTCTATAACTGTTTCTTTGTTTTTCCTTCAACACTACTTGCGCTCCCGTTTCGTTTTCTTCAGAAGGCACACGCCCATCGAACAGCAATGTGTTCGCGAAAGTAGTTAACGATTGAGAGAACTACATGTACTCAAGGAAGTTTAAAACAAATTTTTTTAACCACCGTGCATGCACTCTACTACGGGAGAGCACTAAGCCGTCCCTAATTAAAGATCGTGCTTATCCTTCGGCAGAGCTTACTCATTTTCGTATTATCAAGCCGCTTGTTAAGAAGAAAAGGTCAACGAGTGAGAGTACCATTTGTACTCTACTATCCGAGAGTGGTATCAGGCCCCGGAAAGTCTCAAGTTCCAGCGATCGCCGCAGAGGGCGAAAAAATCAACCGCGGCGAGTTCCATCGATATGCGCGGAGAGTGGAGCTACTGACTCCTCTTTTAGCGGTCGGATAAGTTAGTTCGCATTTTCCGTGTTAGGGGCGCTCAACGCGGCCAAAAATTTTATTTCAGAATGTATCAGAAGATTGTTGAAAGCTTAGTTACCGTGTCATTTTGCATATAGCTAGTAGGGACCAGTTTTTATGTTACTTCTAGAGTTAATACAAGAGCTTGATTGTTTGAGGACAAGTATTGAGATTACATTGACGCTCGAAAAGCAGCAGCCCATTGGCATCGATTGCGCTTCGGTCGGTTATTTCATTCAAATTGTACCGCGGTTGTTTGCTTTGATCGGCGTTACGCAGCTCCGTTTTAAATCAATTTTGATATAGCAGTGCGAGTTTGTGCGCCGAATTTTACATTCCGCTGCCACAAAGCGAACGTGTCTAAAGCCTGTGAATCACGTCAGCTGCAACGCTTCACCGGCTGCCAGCGTGAAAATTCAATGCCAGCAAGGAGCTCGGAGACTACCTACGAAAACGGAATAACCATGCACCATGTGGGTGTGCGCACCGGTGAGTGAAAATGCACTGCTTTGCATTTGAACATAGCTTCTTTTTTTTTGCATGCGCTACGGTTTTTGTCATTTCAAAAGGTTTTACGACTCGTCCAGCTGATCAGATGCACCGCTCGTGGATTACAATGACATTTTCTAAGATTATTTACTTCGTTCTCACTTTTGCAGAAAATACCTTTACTGCTAAACTTTGTAACACAGATCACATCATAAGTTTTACCTATTTCTGCACAAATTGGTCTTCTGAGATAAATGCTCATAAGTCCAATGCATGCTAGAGCCAAGTGAACTTATAGTATGTATATGTATTTATACATTTTCGTAAGTTTACAATCATACATATTATATTTGCACATACCATGTAGTTTATAGAGTTGGGAAATTAACTAACTTAGTATCCTCTCATTGAGGCTTGGTCAGACACGGTCCACTGAAGGTCACCACTTAAACACAAACAAAGCAATGTTATGTGCACACTATTTTTCTCATGCAGTGCTCGCATATACATTCTTCTCAGACATGAATCGCAATCCACTCACGCTTCTACCATAGTAATCATTATTTTTTCCTCTTCCAACCCAACCACAGCCTCCGAGAAACTGCTCATATCAGCACACGCTCGGATGCTTTATCTCTGAACCTACCTCAAGTCAGCAGAAGATGTTCCACTACTGAAAGTACATTCGTCGTCCCAAATCCTCACAAGGTATGGTTGTGGACACTTTGCTTATTGAACCATTTTTTTTTTCTTTCATCATTTTTTCTTGCTTTTTCTCATGACTCATTTTTTTTTCTTCTCAGAAAACTGGACAAAAGAGAGATCATTGGTTTCCAAGCTACCCACACCAAGTCGTAAGAAGCTCAAGAGTGGCCTATCCACCACCAAAGTTTACCAGGCGGACAAATGCAAGCCTTATACTGAAAAGCAGTGATAGTGTATGGTATGTTGAAGCAGTACAAATTGGGTCCACAAGTTATTGCTTCTTGCTTCATGAATTATCCAGTTTAGAGGAAATGTGCTGGCTTCAAATTTCTTGGATAGTGCATGTAATGGGGTGCACATACTGTACTTTAATCTACGTGTGAAACTTTGCATAGAGTATCACATGCAACTTGGTAGCAAGTGGGCCAGTAGTAGTGCATATTTAACAGCACTTGTTTTTCCCAGTGAATATAGTTTGCTGCAATTGTGGAGGCTGTTGCAAAGCAATGGCAGGGAAAGCTACAGTAGTGCTGAAACAAAGAGTTATGTGTACCGATTGCTTGTAGGGAGGGACATTGTGAAGGTTCTAAAATAGAAAACTGTGTGCAAACACTCGTGCCTTCAATAAACAAGGCATTTCGTGTAGTGGTCACCTGGAGAATAGTTTCCGGGTCGCTACTCTGGAATAAATAACGTTTGATGATGGGAGTAGGAGAATATAAGCACGTGCATAAGGACATTTTGGGCAGTGTTCTATGAAACAGGCTGTTGAATTTGTAAAGCATTTGAAAATTTAGTCTTTAGTATTATTCAATGAACTTCGCCAATACATTAATGGGATGATATGTAAACAGACACATCCAGAAAAGAGGATACAGCACCGTTGCATTTGTGCAAGCAATTTGTTTTGTATGTGAAGTGGAACCACAGACAAGTAGCAAATAATATTGTTCTAGATAACAGACCTGACACATGACAGGGAGTTTTTTAAAAGTATGTTTATTTTTAACAGAAAAATAAATGAGTGCACTCAATAGATACAATCAGAGTTCAATAGAGTTGGCCAGTGTTTGTGCATGGTAAAGATTTGAATGTGTAATAACTGCTATTTCTTTGATATTGGCGTTGAGCTATATATCCAAAAAAGGCTAGTTTGTGTTTCATGCTTGTGATGCGCTGCAGGTAGACACGGACCAGAAAAAACGAGAACAACACAGGGTGATGCGCAACACCTTGTGCTGTTCTCGTTTTTTCTGGTCCGTGTCTACCTGCAGCGCATCACAAGCATGAAGACGTGCCATCTAGCCCTATTGCCGCCTTACTAGTTTTGTGTGACACCCATGTTAAGAGTGAGGCAGACAATTAGGAGGTAGTGAAGAATGAAAATGTAAATTCAGCTTCTGCAATCGTCCATCGTTTAAGCAGTGTCTTTCACGACTATGCACCATTGGCACCAGAAAAAATGGACTAATTTATTTATTTTTCAGTGCGAAACATAGCAATTAAACAAAAAGCTAATTATACACATTTGACAGAAATGATTATCTCACTGCCTATTTTTCCAACATTGCTACTATTACTTCCAGCACTTCCTAGCTGTCTAGTATACTACTGTTCCAAATGTCTCTATGTGCGCGCACACATCATGAGCAGTCTATTGTCGGTGCTGTCCACTGGTACATCATTCTTTTTATTTATAAATGAGTGCTTTCAGGAACACGCGACAGGCATCCGCTATCACATACGTCAGTTGATAAACAGTGGGCGAGCAAGGGTAGCTCACTTCTCGAAACTTGTCTTCCGTGACAACCTTTACAGGAATGTTCACTTGCTGAAATGTTGGATTCAGGCTAAGGCTTTCCTTATTCGCCAACAGTTACTCAACTGAAGTGTTTGTCACTGTAACCTCTTTTGACACATGAAACCAAGTTTCCTTTTCAACGTGATACCGTAAACGGTGTTTTCCCAGAACACACGAGCTTAGCTGAACTGAAAGTGAGCTAAATGGTCGGAATTCATCGTAAAAGATTGGCGCGCAGGCACGAACACAATGATATTGAGCACAATAACGGGAACACGTTATGTGCAGGAAGAGCTAGCACAACAGTGGTGGTTCACTTTTTTTTTCAGCGCCGAGTGGCTCTCGCCAATGTGTTGTCAAATAGTACGTCGGGCTGAAGCTAATCTTACTGACACTGCAACTTTTGCGAGCTTGATGCTGTTGTTTATTACCGCTCAAATCGTCAAACGCGCATGTGTAGTGAGAAAGAGGACGGGCAGCACTGCACGCAAGTACTGTGCAAGGGTCACCCAGTATCGTCTGACGCTTCGTTCTCCGTACTATAAGAGGTATGCTGAACGAGCCAAGAGACATAGAGTTGCTCAGTTTCAGCTGGCAATTTTATTAAGCAGATGGATATTTCTGTTTCTTGTATGTATTGTTCAACTCTGTAACTGACAGTGCTGCTTGTTTACATGTATACTGCTGCATTCACGATTGCCACATAAACATGTAAGCTTACTTGCTTGGCGTGTTTTTTGCCAGTTGAGGCCGTTCGGTCACCTGGCGACGTAATGAAATATTTGTAGTAACGGAGTGCTGCCGCGCGCGCGAATACAACCCCCGGACAGCAGTGAATAAACGCCCAGAACCAGCGGGCGCGCACCGCGACCGCCCGCATCCCGCCAGCAATGCAGCAGCCCATATTGCCCGGTGCAATGTGATGATGATCAGTTTATCGGCAGCGCCGAATCTCGTTGGTCGGATACTTTGAGTTCACAACCCACCGCTACCCTTATTTCCGTTAGCACTGTCACTAGGTACAGTTTCCCTTCTGTAACTGGTAGTATAAGTGTTCTGTGGTAGTATGCCGGTCCTTCCTACACAGTTAGACTGTGTGATAGAGGACAACGTGCGGCAGTGCACTGCCTATGGAGCCGAATTATGGCACCGCGAGCATGCCTTTATAAAAGTTGCCTCCATTTGATGCTCCAGTTAAAATGGAAGACCAGTTGTCCTATCAAACTGTGGATATTCACGAGAACAAACAGACAATGTCTCATTACGGTTACTTCTTTTCCCCGAATGTCTATTATGCTAACATCTGCGAACGCAATGCATAAATAATATAAATCATCAACTATGCTTATGAAATTACGCTGCCAATCGGAATGAAATGGATAAATAACCGGGTACAAGAGAGAAGCTCACAGTATCCCTTGTACATTCGCTTACGAAGGCTATCGAATATTTGATGCTTCCGGCCATGTTATCGATGGATGGTATCCATACAGGTGCCAAACATGTGTGACAATTTCTAGCTTGTTAAAGAGTTTGCGATGTGCAATATTTTTCGCGATGTGTTGCTGTCATTGTTCGATTGCAGTGTTGATAAGGCTGGAGGCGTCGCTGTGAATCGCTACATCGCCGCGCAGTTGGCGAAAAGTGATGTGAATAGTAGTGATGGAATAGTAGTGATGTGAGAGTGAATAGAAAGGAAAGGAGGAGGGGAGAGAGTAAAGCATAGCATAGCCATGTATGTTTTCACACAGACAAAACCATGTATAGGATAGCCATGTATAGTATGGTATAATAAGGGTGCGGGAAAGGGGCGTGACGGTGAGCAGACCAGCAAAAAAAAAAAAGCCTATTGTGTTTAAGAAAAACGAAGGCAAAGAATTCGAGATGGGAGAAAGGTAGACCGCTGCCCCAGCGACATTGGGTTTCACCACGTCATCCGTATAGAACGAAATGTGAAGGATGAAGTGTGCTGCTTACTTTAATATGAAAGACCTGCGTGAACCTGTCGTTGCAGACAATGGATGGCGGACACACAATGGTCCCACGGAGCATTGTACAGATAAAATGTAAATGATTTAGAATACTTTGATCTCTTGGTAAAGAAAAAGCGAAATGATTTATACTGGTGCATAATCTGCTCTGGGACAGCTGTACTTTACTGGCTGCTGAAATAAGTGATGTGCTTCTGGACAAAAACACGTACGCTTGCAGTAGATTAACATACCTGAACCACGTGAATGCGGTACAGCAGCGGTACGAAGAAATGTATGAGGACAGCACTTTCCGCGAAGATAGTTAAGCACAAGATAGTTGAACAACCACGTTGCAAGGAACACGGCTACGAAAAATATTCATCAAATGAATCGCTACGCCTACGCGTCCCTTATATTTCTCCCAGAAGAGAAGCAGCGTGAAGTTTTGAGTAACACGAGCACCCAGTGACACTCATGCTTTTCTCCCAAGCACCTCGGTTCTGCCACTTACTTCCGGTTTATCCGAATATTCAGAAAATTTGTTTTAAAATATAAATCTGGTTCGCAATCGATAGTTATGCTGCGAGTTAAGAGTTGTCTTGGGTACATGTGATATCAAAGTATCGGTTTACTAAAAGTAAAGCCAAAATATCTGTCAGGCATCGAAAGAGCACTTGCTTTTCTCGTGAGCAGCTGCGTTCGTCGCGACACCTCGCGAGGCAGATCTCAAGCATGCCGCCCTTCAACGTGGCCTCTGAGATACGCTCCCGCCGTGCAAAAAAAACAAAACAAAGTTAACCCAGAAAAAAAGCCGGCAGATTCCACGCATTGTGGGAATCGATGTAATGCGAAGCAGCCAGCAAAGAGCTGCATACATCGTCTCGTATGTCATTGAGGAAAATGCGTGTCATGGATTTCATGTTAACTCCTATTATTTATGTTCGTCACACAGTAACGTCACGCAACACCAACTTCGGGGTCGATCAAGCTAGAGAAACGGCCGCCATGGAGCGCCCATGAGCGTGGCACGCAGGTCATGCTGTACATGACATACGTGTCAAGACTTTCATGTTAACTCGTGTTATTTATGTTCCCCACACGGTCACGTCGCAAGATACCAATTTTGGTGTATATCAAGCTAGCGAACGGCCGCCAGCACCCCGTGAGCGTGGCACGTAAGTCGTGTTGTACATGACATGCGTGTCATGATTTTCATGTGAACTCGAGTTTTTATGTTCGTCACACAAATACGTCGCGCAATACCAATTTCGAGTAGATCAAGCTAGCGAAACTGCCGCCAGCGCTCCATGAGCGTGGCACGTAAGTCATGCTGTACATGACATGCGTGTCATGATTTTCATGTTAACTCGTGTTATTTATGTTCATTACACAGTCACGTCACAAGATACCAATTTTGGTGTATATCAAGCTAGCGAAACTGCCGCCAGCGCCCCATGAGCGTGCCACGTAAGTCATGCTGTACATGACATGCGTGTCATGATTTTCATGTTATCTCGTGTTATTTATCTTCGTTACACGGTCACGTCGCAAGATACCAATTTTGGTGTATATAAAGCTAGCGAAACGGCCGCCAGCGCACCATGAGCGTGGCACGTAAGTCATGCTGTGCATGACATGCGTGTCATGATTTTCATGCTAACTCGTGTTATTTATGTTCGTCACACAGTCGCGTCGCAAGATACCAATTTTGGTGTATATCAAACTAGCGAAACGGCCGCCAGCGCACCATGAGAGTAGCATGTAAATCATGCTGTACATGACATGCGTGTCATGACTTTCATGTTATGACTTGTCATTTATGTTCGTCATACAGTCATGTTACGCCATGCCAATATTGGTGCACATTCGATGAACCATGCGACCAGGAGAGCACAAAGTCGTAGGCGGCTAGATAGATAGATAGATAGATACGCTCAAAGTCGCAGAAGTTCGCTAAGAAATGCTTCGCATTTAATACACTAGGGCACACAAACGCTTAGGTGCGAGTGCCACGACCACAACCCTAAGTGAAGGATAAAGGTCGCCTCCATTTTTTTTATGCCAAGCGTCTTCTCTTGGAGACTGACAGTGCTATTCCATATGCCGCTGGAAGCAGTGTTCTCGAATACAATTCGCAAATTCATTACTCGTGCAGGTAGCATGTCCAGCATATCCGATTAAACATTTCTCATAATACCGTTGCTATCATTGATGCATGAGAGAATTCGTTCGGTTAACTGTAATAATTGTATTTTTAACCCGTCCACACGTGCCCTTGTGAATTATCGCAACGTTGATTTGTACCTGGTGTGTGAAACTTTGAACACACTAGCTCTAAAATAATCCCGCGTGTATTTCGAGCGTACACTGATCGCAGTGTAACATGACCACTTATATGCAGTAGATTATGCAAGATTTGTACGATATAGTCATTCATAGCTAAGAGTAATATTTATGGTGCACTAGCAACTGAAGTTCGATGCGGGATCGCGCATTTTGAATGGAGGCGAAAATGCTTCAGCCCGGTTCACTTAGATTTAGGTGCACGTTAAAGAACACAAGGTGGTCCTAATTTCCGGAGCCCTCCGCGGAGGCGTCCCTCATAAATGTATCGCGATTTTGCGACGTTAAACCCGGACAGTTATCATAGAACTGCTTCGAAGAACAATTTCACTCGTTGTGGCGTCTTCTTGGTCACCAGCATTCATCACATATCTAAGCGCTTCTTTGGTTTAACGCCGCGAACGACGCCATTTCCGATCACGAACGGCGTGTGCGCTGCTAGCATCAGATGGCATTGTTGATGGAAAACTGAGAAGTGCCCAGTTTTCAAGAAAAAAAAACGGACGCAAGACAGGCGACAATTACTGCTCTGCGGAGGACTGTCGAAACTGGGAGAACAGTTTTTGTAGTGGTTCTGGAAAGCGGCAGCGCAGGTCATAAGCAACGAAGTAGAAAGCTTTTCACTATGAGTATGAATCAACTGTAATAAGCAGCGCATACTGCACCCGCCTCCATCCTTGCTAGAAATGCTGCAGAAGTGGCTTGAGAGGAAGAAGGACGCACATTTCTTCAACCCATAATGGAGCACGGATCAGCTTCATTGGGGGGGGAGGGGAATGTGGAGTGAAAGAAGGAGAAAATGATGCCACCTTCTCGAGACGATAGTTCCCAAACCACCGAGCGCCAGGCCTTGGTACCTTCTCTCTCACTAAAGAGGCCATGACACCCAATTTTCGCTCATAATATCCGTTATACGAGTTAATCCTTAGGTGTTGACGAACAAGCTGGCGAAAGTTGAGCCCATTTGGTCGAGAACTTAATTTATAACGAGCATTTTTAAACATGCGAGCGGCCCGAGAGTCTGAAAACACTGGTGCACTCGCGAGCCGTGGCGTAACAGGCCGCTTCTTTTGCCAGCGTATGTATTTTCGGGCCAACGATATTGTTGCTTGTGGTGAGCTGCACGTGCAATGGAACTTGTTAGAGCTTTCTTAAATTCGGCATTGAAAATTATGAACGGTTTGCAGCGGCTGAAACTTAGACATAAGACGATGGCTCCAGTCTATGAAGCACGCCACGTCACACACGCCATGGCAACATGGCCGTCGCCACCGGCGCTGGGCGGGGTTTATAGGCCAGGCGACTTCTAGGGACTTGTTTGGCGCTGAAATATCGTTTTACAGTCGATTTTTCACACATGTACAGGCACAATGGACCCTCTACTTCTATATTTCGCTGCGTGACCTTGTCATGGCCGCTTTAAAGAAACAGGTTGGTGCCCGGCGTCACTAGGAATCAACCCAGTACCCTCCTCCATTGGAGATGGAGGCTCTAACCACTCGTCCTGTCTATGCTAACATTTTTTTCATTTGAGAGAAGCGGTACGAGGTACATCGAGTGTTTTTGTAAATTGATTAGTAGCAACATCCCGGTAAGCCGGTTAAACCGTCGGCTTCCCAGGACGTTGACCTAAACTGGCGTTTATAGTTGCATCTAATAGCCTGGCGCCCAACGTGTGCACTCACCTGAGAAACACAGACACCGAGTTTTATCGAAACGAATGTTTTTATACTGCTTTGAAAGCGCAGTCGACACTGAAGTCACCATTGACAGTAACCTGACATGACGCTGTGAATCATGGGAGTGCATGTGCAATGTTTACTACCTGGTATTTAAATTTTCGTAGCTAGCACCGACATGGCGCCTGCATAGCATCTCTTATGAAGCAGTTTCGAAACCTTGCGTGGCTCTGAGCTACATACACGACTGCCAAGGCAGAATTCGTGGGTTCGATTCATGCTGGGACCCTGACATTTATTATTTGCATTCGTCGAGTCAACGCTGCCGATGCCGTATTTTCTTAATGCTCTCGCGTTCACATTACCAAAGGGTGTTGGTCGCTGTCCTTGGTAGACAATAAAATGTGAATCATCTGTGGCTGATACCCGCATACCGCGGCCCGTGGTATACAGGTATGCACCACACGTGACTGAAGGAGAGGGTTTCCCATACACAAGATTTTCACGGCATTCGTGTCATGACCAGGCAGTCATGTTCCTCATACCCTCATGCCCCTTCTGCCAATTTGGTCAATACGAAGTTAATAAGGCGACCACGGCCGCACCCAGACGTAGGAGGGATATATATATATATATATATTAGATAGATAGATAGATAGATAGATAGATAGATAGATAGATAGATAGATAGATAGATAGATAGATAGATAGATAGATAGATAGATGATAGATAGATAGATAGATAGATAGATAGATAGATACGGCTCAAATTGCCTTTGGTTCGCTAAGAAATGTTTCCCATTTAAAAATTGGCCGCGTATCTGCGTGCTCCGCTCCAAATGCCGTGTAAAGACGATTAGAGGGGCGCTGCGTGAGATAGGGACGCATCTAGCAATTACGTCGGGAAACATGAGCTTGTGCAGAGGGTTTCCTTCCTTCGTGGCAGAGGGCGTCGTCGGAGCGCATATGCATTTTCAGCGCAGCCCCATTTTCGCGCAGCTTAAGAATCTAGGGTCTTTAGATTACGTATCTATCTTTTTCTATGAAGGAAACACCACCTAATACTTGCCTAGTGATGTTGTGCCTCATATGTGCGTAATATTTACTTTTTGATCGACAACGTTCACAAGTATGAACAGCCGTACCATTTCAAGATGGGGTGGGCCCCCGGTACGCAAGTGCTTCAACTTTGGCCGGGTCGCTGAATGGGTGACAGACAGACAAACAGAAAGACATATTTGAATTTAAAGGCGCGAATAAGACACGGACGAAGAATTGGAACACACACACGGAGCGCCTCCGTGTGTGGTGCTCCGTGTGTGTGTTCCTATTCTTCGTCGTGTGTTATTCACGCCTTAAAGCTTCAAATATGTTAAACCAACAAGCCCAGCCTGCCATTCTTACATAGAAAGACATACAGACAGACAGACCAAAATTTCTGCGTTTAAGTTCACCAAGAAGACTATCGTCTTTAAAAACATCCCTTGCCGCCACACTTTAAATGCCACTGGTGCAAGCAGGCACAGCTACCTTGAGAGCAGCCTGGCACAGAAGCAGGGGGGGGGGGGGGGTGGCAGGAACAATGACTTCCGTCGTGCGCCAATCGTGGGACTCTGCACGCCCCCGAGGTCGTCTGTGACATCGACAGTACTCGCTCTACTCACTTACGCCACAGAGGAGGGTCACGCTTATTCTAAACCCAAATCGATATGTAATGAAAGTAACAATTGGCGACTAATAATCGGTGAGAAGTACCCACGTATGCAGGACAGTCGAACGTCTCGAGTTTGCACTTTCGATGTCAGTGGTCCTTCAATGTTATGCTAATTCTCAATGTTGAAACTTCTCTGGTGACTGCTTGGGCACGCGAATGAGATGTCCGTGCCATCAGGGTCCCATAACGCTACTGCGTTCAACTCTTGTACGCGAAGCTCAAGCGTCGTCAAATTGTTTTATTTGGTTATTTGTCAAACTAGAAGTGTAGGGGTTGCAAAAATATAATAGATGAATCAATGATGATAACAATGAAGCGAGGCGAGCTAAACGATCAACAACTGTGCGCAAAATTAGTTCAGTTATCCAGAGGTAAGTTGATAACTCTAGATAATAAAACTTAGAGCGTCTCTTATGAATTTCCCTAATCATTCTCGGAAGCTAAAGCCATCTCCTTCTTTCACAGCAGAGCTGTTTAGCTTTTCGTTATGCCGTTAGTCATCGATAGAAGACTGTCATCATGAACCGGCATGCGTCCTCTTCGTCCTCTTTTCCCTCTTCATCCTCTTCTTCATCTTCTGCTTCGCTCCTAGAACACGTGCGCCGACTTGTGCGGCGTGGGATGCAATTTCTGTGATGGGTGAGAGCACGAGTACAGAGAGAAAGACAGAGATAGAAAGAAAAAGAAAGAGAAACATTCTTGGGCAAAAAATTCTTTGCGAGGCGGGAATCGAACCCACATACCCGCGATCAAAAGGACGAGCGTCCTAACCATTCGGCTATCCACGCCCGCTACGAAAGCGTAGCGTGGCCTTGTATAGTAAGGTATAGTACAGTATGGCAAGGGGGTGGGAAAGGGAAGTGAATGATTGATGGAGGAAAGAGAGCAGGGGGAGAGTAACGCATAGCGTAGAAAGAAAGAGAAATAGATAGAAAGAATAGGAACTAAGACAGAAAGAGAAGGAAAGAGAGAATATACAGACTCAAAGAAAGCGGAAGCGAGAAATAGAGAGAGAGAGAAAAAAAGGCAAGGAAGAGAAAAAACTACATAAGAGAAAGAAAGAAATAGAAATAAACCGGGAGCAAAACGATAGAAAACACAGAGAAACGAGAAAAAAAAAGAAAGCAAAAGAGTATGAAGGAAAGAGAAAAATAAAGAGAAGCGAAGAAGGTCGCCCAGCTCCGCACTTCGAAACTTTCTGCACCTAACGTGGGTTTGCACTGCCTCCAGGATCGGAGGCATTGCAAGCTTTCTTCACCTCACCTGGTTTTGCACTGCCTCCGTGATCGGCCCACGTTTGCCCAAGCGACAATGTCACGTGATGACATCATGATGATGGAATAACGATGGTATCACACACTCTGGCAATCTGTCATGTCATGATGACGTCATCGCGTGATATTTCTTGCACCCCTCGGCTTGGTGCCACCGACGCGGGAATCAACGCCCGCAAACGGTTCATTTTCGCGTTTGATCAAACATCTGAGGCTTTCACCTTTTTTTTTCATTTTTTTCTTATTTTCATGAGCAGATATATGCAATTAGAGGGATTATTTGGACCAATGCATAAAGTGGCTAGTGGCCGGCCAATAGAATGTGCAATATAAAAAAAAATGTACAAGTCAGCCTTGACGTAACAAACAAAAGCAATCATATAAATCCAGACAACACAGTAATACATTTTTTTCCTGCAGACATGCATACTTTTTAGCTTGCAACTAGCTTGCCATACATAGCACTTATTTAAAAAAATAATACAATGAAAATCGAATAAAACATACACACATGTTTACATGTCTTGACTCCACAGAAAAAAATTATTTACATGCTAGGCTGAAATTACACTGATGTTTCTGAAGACACTTATGCACGTGTTCAGCGTAAGGTAGTGTAGCCTTCGGAGGCAGTTGCACT
This sequence comes from Rhipicephalus sanguineus, assembly GCF_013339695.2. NCBI lineage: Eukaryota > Metazoa > Arthropoda > Arachnida > Ixodida > Ixodidae > Rhipicephalus > Rhipicephalus sanguineus. The sequence continues at coordinate 138,443,133 of NC_051183.1, read as the reverse complement.
TCAACCTCCTGTAGCAGTGAATTTCTTGAGTTGGCGATTTTGTAGCACACGCTTAGGTGTTAAGGATAGTCATCCAACTAGAATCATTTCACATATATCTTAATCGCTATTGCGAATCGTCCCCATCATGACAGATTGTCTTTGCGAAACAGCCTGTACTGAGAAAATGCAACCTCGTAATCCCTCGCAGCGAGTTTCGCTGTTCTAAGGTTAGTATTTGAACATGAAGACGCTAGCACTGAGAATAAGTAAGAATGAGTATTAGTGGGGTTAAGTTCTTCTGCAGGCGAACTTTACTGGAGTCTCAATAAGATTTTTATCTTCCTCCTCAATTAAAACAGTTGTGCGATGATGAAATGGGTTGGGCTTTACGCGACAGTATTACCCCTTTCGATATTTCTGTTATGGCGTTCTTTGCCGGACCATAAATATTAAAAATGGCTATTATTCTTCAAATTCTCAAAAGTGGCCTTCGCTATCACTGTTTTTTTTTGTCGCGAATTGTACTGAAATGCTCACTGCTAGCCTGCACAAGGAAACGAACACGAATAGCGTCAGCCCCTGGCGCTGTAGAGACCTGATCTCCGAGCTGCTGTTGCTACGTTGGGAGAGCTTATCTTAGGTGATATAGACACTGTTGGCGGGGTACGTGTGGCTGCAGATATCTCTTTGAAAAATAGGAAAAAAGTGGAAATTTTAAGGGCTCGTTTTTCTTTGTTATTCACAATATTAATGAGAACTAACAGACAATAATGCCAAGGAAAGTATAGGGGATGTTATCAGTAGTGAATGTAACGTAAATGTGAAGAAAGAAAAGTGGACGAAAAGATGCAGGGACCGAACCTGCAGGGACCGAACCTGCAGCCTTCGAATAACGCGTCCGATGCTCTACCAATTGAGCTACCGCGGCGGCCATCCCCCTATGCACTTTATAGGGTATATATGTACACCTAAAAGTGGGAGCGTCAGTCAGTATGACGACACAATGCACCATCTATGCTTGAACCACCTAAAGTACTTCGTATTCTACCTCCAGTGGGAGCTGTGTGTAAAAAGCTATTTGTGTGTTTGGAAAAAAAAAATGTCGCCCGCATCTTCCCACGGGGGGAACTCGAGTAAACGCGTCGCAGAGTGGCGGGGGTATCGCGTCAATGTTGCGTAATTGGGTTTCACAGAAGCGTCGCTGCTGCCCGAGTGATGGATCCTCTGCTCGACGTTCACGAACGGTTGCTGCTTCTCGAGCACGACGTTCAGGATCCACAGCCCGTCGTTGACGTTTCGCAGCTGCTTCTCTGTTCCACGAGTGAAAGAGCCGCAGCCCGTCGCTGCCGTCTCGCAGCAGCTTCTCGTGCACGAAGTTCGGGGTCCGCAGCTCGCTTAAAACGCTTGCGTTCAGCTTCGTATGCTCGTCTCTTCGCAGCCTTGTCTTCTGCGTTGCTTGCTGTTGTTGACGCCGACGACGGTGACGGTGGGGTAACGTTGTCTTCAACGAGTGGTGGGACGCTGATTGAAGGTACTGTTGCTTCCATCGCATCTATTCGAGCCAAGAAAAGCGTCAAGTCAAGCGAAAGCCAAGTAAAGACGCCCTCGACTGAATTCCGAACGCGCGCTCCGCCGCTTATATACACACCGCCCGCGTCCGATCGAGAGGAGGGAGGGAGGGAGAAGAGAGGCCTGCTGCCGACACGAGACGAGCCGAGCATGCGAGGGAGAGAGAGGAGAGGCTTGCTGCCGGCACGAGACGAGCCGAGCATGCGCAGTGGGGGTGTGGACGGCGGCCGACGTCGCAGGTGCGACTAAGAAATGCTCCGCATTTAAAACATTTCACCATCTCTCACTAAAGGGAACCATGTGGGGATGCGAAGGAGCGCGTGGGCCGACTTAAAGTTCCGTTCATCACGGGCACCTTGCCCGATGGTAACGGGACAGCGTCTTACCCAGCCTCTTACACAGACCAGAACGCGCTAGCGCGTGCCAGCGCGTTCTGACTAGGATACAACGCGCTGGTTCATCGCGCTCCTGCAGAATCTCGTTCGCCGACGCCATCACGATTGCTGAGAGAGTGTAAAGGGGAGAGGCCACAGCATCTTACCCAGCGCCTTACGCAGGCCCGAACGCGCTAGCGCGTGCCAGCACACGTGGTTTTTCTGCATTGCGCCAAGCTAGGACAGCATACGGCAGCAAGGGCCCCTATAGTGCTCTGCACGTATCATCATCAAGGCGGTCGGAGAACAAGACGAAGAAGACTTCTTGGCGTGAGCGCGCGCTCTGTATGTTACAGGATGCTATTGTAGGTTTTAGAAAGCGGACAAACGCCAATGGAACAACGGACAAAGCCCAGAGCAAGAGCTGCTTCGCTTCGAAAAATTCAAGGATTCACATTACTATGTACTATTGGAAAGCGGTAAGCTCTCCGCTTGTGCACACGGTTCGTAACAGCCACGTAGAGATAGCCCAAATGTCGTCGGAGCCGAATAACTTGGCGCCGTAACCATACTCTGTACTAAAGCCCTGCATATCTGATCTAGTTTAATAAGGAAGTTTAGTTGTCTTATGTTATTGCGAATATTTACAGCCTTAGCAATAAGGTGTAGTTTTACGGCTTTTTCTATAACTTTTATATCTTTTAAGCTAACATTTCTAAATGCAATGCGTGTCCTTATATCTCTGAAGCTGCACTAATGAAATCTTATAGATTAATCTGAATTGGATAAATGGCAAAGTATAAAAAACTTGCGGCGCCACCACTGTAATTAAACGAGCACTGACAGTAAAACATTTCTCTGTGACTTTTATGCTTCGATTAGTATGTATCTGTCTGATAGGAACTCGCAATAGAATCCTTATTGCCCTAACGTATCGTGTAATTAACGTTAGCGTCATTAATTATGACCTTTTCTAGCATCTGTAAAAGTGCCTGAAAACGGCCGCCTAATATTGCCACTCGCACTTGTTTTTGCATTTTTACGTAACCGATTCGTTACACGTGTAAGCACTGCCCTGCGCATACCACGCCCGAGTGTCTGGCAATCTTCCAGATAATTTGAAAATGTTCTGATAAGACTGTGTCGTACGCGCACAATAGCGTTTATTCAGGAACCAACCGAGCCAGCAACAATAACGCCAGGATCTTCGATGCCACACGCATAAAAAGCCAACGCGCTTTAGCGCTGATCAGATTGCCGACAGCCGATGCTCTTTTCGACGCTATCAGTCTACAGCGTGTGTTGCTTGTGCTTTAACTTTTCATTTCCTAGGCACAAGTTCACGCGAGTAAATTTTTTCGTCTTGAACACGCCGGCTGCTGCGTTCTTCAATGTCACGACCACGTGACAACCTCATATGAAACAAGCGCCACCCCGCGGTAAAGCCCCCTAAGGTCACGTGCGCCCAAGTTTTGGTGACGTTGAGAGCGAGCATTTTGAATCGGTGCCCCGTGTGCGGGAGAAAATGAAACGGTGGGTGTGCAGCAGTGGAGTTATCGTGGCCAGAAGGGGAAGTGGGAGCATCGCAGCCTGCAGCGACGGCGCGGGGCGAAGCAGTCGCTCATGCCGACGAGAGGTGGCGGTCGCATAGCTGCTTAGATCGCTCTCTCCAATCAGATGCGTAGCACGTTGTTACGACCGGCTATGGAATACGACGTGGCCGGCGCCCTTGTGTGTGCTGCTGTCAGTCACGCTTGTCACCCATAAGGTTTCCCCTTAGGTCGGCGCTTGGAGGAAGGCACGGAGCGCGGCATTTTTCGGGAGCTTATGCCCGCGTGGTCAGGCAAGCATACAATGCAGCCGCAGATGGGTTCTGAGTGGAACAACGGGGCAGCCTCGGACAGCTCTTTCTCGCGCGGTGCAGTCGGCATGGGAAACTGCCTCTGTCGAGTTTCGCACAAAGCCTCTGCATTTCTTATGCCTAACGCAGACATGAAAGTTTGTGCGAGCTCATGGGAGCCATCTCTCTCTCCCTCGAGGTCAGCGATACTGCCCCCCCCCCCTCTTTCCACCCTTTCGGACTCTCATCCTCGCCCTCGGGTCGTCGGGGCGTGGCACTTGGATTGTGTAGTTTATGCCCTTCTTGCTGGATGCAGAACGTCGGATCGTCGAGCCATCCGATTGGTGGGAGATGCGGACACGGGTTGCTTCAGTGCCATGTGTGTTTTGATATTTATGGCTATATAAGCTGAAGGAGGGGACTGATGTACATTTCTGTCTTCTCTTCTCTATCCTCTTGATCTGATGTAAATAAACCTCCGTCTTTCCACACAAGCGCCTCTCCTCTCTGCAAGGGATGGGTCCGGTGACGAGGGCCAGCTACCAAACATTACCAGCCGGACCCGAGCCACAACAACGTGCACCATGCACGCCTCCGTTGCTGCGCTTGCGTTGTCGTTGGTGAAATTTTAAAGCATTTGCATGGCGTGAATGACGGTGAGGAAGCCAGTGAGGCGCCATACGCATTGTTTTGCACACGAATGTTGGACTGGGTTTGTTTTAACCAGGAAGGCAGGTGCCAAAACGTCCGTGTTTGCCATTGCGAGCAACGATGACCGGCTGAAAGAAAGCAACGGGCTGTTCTACTTGCAGACAAGCTTCTAGATGAAACTTCAGTATTGTGTGAACCGCATTTCGAGGAACGGTTTATTCTAAAGGACGACAACCACACGGATGGACGTTGCCACCGTTCACTGTTAGACTTTAATACACGAAGCAAGTATTATATGTATTTTTGATACCATGAACTTTTATGTCCAAGGGCAGCCTTTCGAAATTAACAATTAAATAAGTTGTGAAGATTCCTCGCGGTCGCCCATCCCTCACCGAGGACAGAATACGGACCATCTTCCCGAAATCATCGTCATACGTCTCGAAAAACTTCCCAAGAAGCGCCACTCCAGACCATCCCGAGGAAAAGTGCTCGGCAAGACACGAAAAACGAATGATGAGAATGAATCTCCGATGGAATACGACAGCGCCTTGGTCGTCACAGCGGATGGTGCCCCTGTTCCTGGTGCATGCACCGTAGAAAGGCCGGATGCCATACAAAGCGAGGCGCTTCCTAACAAATACTGGTGTGGATGCGTACACGCGGACTCCCCGAAGGCTACCGCGTTTATTGTTCGTACAAAAGCCAGTGACAGTTTGTGCTTGCAGAAATTGGTGTTGTGTTCTGCTTGCGATATTCGTTAACACTTTTCTGTGTTTGCTCAAGGAGTCACTGCTGAGGGTGGACGCATTTGATGTAGCGGCTGCTTCCTTCGGTCAATGAGTTGTAAAATTGGAAAACAAGGCACATGGGGCATGCGCTGTCAGCGAATATGCGATACTTAATTGCGTTAGATGATTGGACTCCTGCTTTTCCTACAATTCTTTCTTACAACTGCTTGCTTCACGGGATTTGTGATGTACAAAACCTAACATGTAGTCTTTCAAACCTTTGCACGCTGTGTTTGTAGATGCATCACTCGAGTGTAAAAAATGCACCAAACACGAAATATTTATCTGAGAGCTGCAAAGTTAAGAAAATGGGTTATCTTTAAAAACAGCGTATGAGATGTACTGTTCAAGGAGCTCATTTACTTTCGCAATTGCGAGCCCATACCCACTCCTACGTTCATGTTTGTCACGGCATCCCCGAGTAAGCCGAATCTTGGGTGCTGCCTCCTATGTTTGCGTGCCACTAGAAATAGCTCATTGTTTTCACCTCACTATGTTCTGTGCAAAGTTTCACGCACTAAGAACAATGCACAGTCGGATTTCACATAAAACAAGTTGTTTCGAAGTTCTGTACTTCCCTCAAACCTCGATCGCGGAGCGGCTGAAATCTTGGCAGCAAGGCGTCCGTCGTGGACGACCGATCTAATGTGTGACGGCAGCGACGCCGCTGCTGGCATGATCTGCTGGTACGCTCCACGGCCGCCGGTGCTCCCACCTCCCCTTCTAGCCACCATAGTAAAGTGTACTAGAACAAGGGAGTGCTCGGAACGGCCGCAGCATCAATGTGCAGAAAGTGAAGCCGAAACAGGGTCAATTCGCTTGTGGCACAGTGATCTATAGCATGTAATGCGTCGTCGCTTAAGAGTTGCGCGCGGCTATGCAAAAGTGTTGCTGGTGTAGAATGCCCGCTTCCCGCTCAAAAGGCCCGGATTCGAATCGTAGCTGTAGATGGTGGGTTTTTATTCTTAGTGTCACTTTTCATAGCTGTATTAGTATTCCTTGGTTTATTAAAACTGGCTTCTGTTGCTACGTGTTCCTACAAAAAGTAACGTAAAATGTGAAATCTCGTATCGATGCTTGTATTCGCAATATTTTCGGAGGCCATACTTTACGTTTGTGTTGAATCCTGGGCGGTAGCGTTGCAAATTACTACGCTCACTGTCAAATTTCTTCTATTTTACTTCGTAATGACCAAGAAGTAATCGCAATTTTAACATTAAATTGCCAACAACGTTTCGGAAACATGCGGATGACACCAGCGCCACACAAGAGAGGGCGCCACTGCCTTCAAGAGCGCACCATTTCTTCTCTCACCAGCTCCCTACGGCGCTACATCTGAAGGGGCAAACAACGTGATGGAACTCGCTGCAGACGACACGTGTCTCAACTGCCGCAACAAGCAGTCCTGAAGTCCATAAAGCCCGTGGACTTCGATTCAGGTGCTCGTTAAAGAACCCTTGGTGGTCTAAATTTCCGGAGCCCTGCACTACGGCGTCCCTAATGATCATATCGCGGTTTTGATACGTTAAAGCTCAGATATTATTATTGAAGTACATAAAGCACAGAGAAAAGTAGCGCACATGTCGCGCATTGAGGTTGCGAAACTGCTTAACGGGATACCTACTGTTGGACCTCTAAGCCTTCCAACTGCGGCGCGGTTAACATCGAGCCAAAAACACGTCTTGCAAGATGAACCGCTTTAATGGAACTAGAAACAAAAAGAAAAGAAGAGGGCGAGCCAGCGCTGCCACGTGAGCACGCGTCAGCTCGTGAGGAGTATCTATAATGATGATGTTTGGTCATCTGTAGACGAATGACGAAGAAAAGGAAGTCACAACAGTCTCCCGCGCCGACAGATGACGTTAGTTGGCTTCCAACGGGTAAAGTAGCTGTACGGGCCGCTTCACAACAGAGCCGTCGGGCAAGCATAAAGAGCAGGTCCTGACAATGCTGTCGCGTCCGCTGATCAGTTCCTCTATGCGGGCCAAACTCCACAGTTGCCTTGAGCTTTCCGTTTTCGATGTCAATCCTTCCCCCGTACACGGGCCAGCACGTATCAGACATTGCAAGCCATGTCGGTCCAAACCACCACAACTGCGACTGCCTAAGTTTGAGTGCAGACAAGCCTCGAGTGAGCAAATCGGCGGGGTTTTCTTTTCCAGGACAATATCGCCATCTGGTATACTCAGTCAATGTTCTGATTTCTTGCGTCCGGTTCCGCACAAACTTCTTCCAGGTAACGGAATCCTTGTTAATCCAGCAAAGTGTAATCTGGGAATCGGACCAAAATGTTGCTTCACCAATTCCAAGGTCGCAATTCTTCACGATGTAGGCGTACATTCGGGCTGCAAGCAATGCTGCCATCAATTCCAACCTCGCTAGAGTGACCGTCTTTAACGGCGCAACTCTGGTCTTAGCCATCAGTAGCATAGTCCGGACGGTGCCACTGTAGTCGACCGTACGAAGGTAGGCTGCAGCCCCGTATGCCGACTCGCTTGCATCAGAAAAGATGTGGAGTGCTGCCTTTTGGTACGGGCCTTCTCCGCCGGCTGCTAGGAACCTTGGAATACTGAGGTCACTAAGCATGGTTACCTCCTTGCTCCAATTTAGCCAGACAGCAGACAATTTGGGTGGCAATGTCTCATCCCAGTCGAGGTTTTCCTTCCATAGATCTTGTAAGAAGATTTTCGCCCGTACTAAGAAAGGTGAAAGAAACCCCAAAGGGTCGTAGATCCTTGCAACAGCCTGAAGCACAAAGCGTTTTGTAATCCGATGCTCCTGTATGAACTGGAGGATATCCTGGGGCTTGAACGAAAAGGTATCCGTCTTCTTGTTCCAATGAAGTCCCAGTACTTTCAGAGGTCCAGAAGGTGAGCAAAGAGATTTTTCTTGTGAAGTGATTCCTTGTTCGAAGGCGGCAGATACTAGAGGATCGTTGCTGGCCCACTTGCGAATGTTCATGGAAGCTTGCCTGAAGATCTCAATTATTTCTTTGTGCATCTGGATAGCTTCTTCAGCTGTGTCGGCTCCAATCAGAAGATCGTCCATATATATGGAGCTTTGCAATCGTCGAGCTGTCACAGGATAGAGGGTTTCTACGGACCTGAAATGGTGCTTCAAAGTAGCAGTCAGTAGGAAAGGACTTGAAGTAGCTCCGAAGGGCACTCTAGTCATTCTCCAAACTTCTATTTCCGGCATTGGACTGTTCACTTGTGGGGAAGTTTTGAACCACAAAAAGCGGAGCGCATCTCTGTCTGGTTCTCTCAGGCCAATCTGTAGGAACGCCTTCTCGACATCGGCATTCATCGCTACCTTGTAGCGTCGGAAACGAAGCAGTAGGGTCACTACGTCAGGATTTAGATTTGGGCCAGCTTCCAGGTTATCATTCAAGGACTTTGAACCAGATTCGTGAGAGGATGCGTCGAATACGATGCGTACCTTCGTAGTAGATCGGTCCTCTCGTATTACAGCTCGATGTGGCATATAATACAGGGGTCCAAGTGGATGCTCTTCTGTTTCCGGTACTCTTTCAGCAGATCCTTCATCGAGGTACAGTCTAATAGTCTCATCGTATCTTTTCAAGAGCTCGCTGTCCTTGTTAAGTTTCTTCATCAAACTATGCAGACGTTTGGTTGCAACTGCATAGTTATCTGCCAGGTCAACCCTTTCCTTCCACGGTAGCGCGACTTCGTACCGATTGTCTTTCTTCTTGATGTTGTTCTCGAAGTTTTCCAGCACTGAATCGGCGACCTTCGTTTCTTCGTGTTCGGCCTTGATCCCGATACTTTCAAGATCCCAAAACCGAGTCAGAAGTTTCGAGATGTCTTGCTCTGTCACCGTAGCTCGAAGGACTACGACACTGGTACTCTGTATTACGTTGGTTGTAGCAGACAACGGCCCTTGAACAGTCCAGCCCAGTCGTGTCTGGACAGCTTTCAGCTTTTCGTGCACAGGCTTCACGGTACCAGTTACTAGATCCCAATAATAGTCTGAACCAATTAGGACCGCAACCTGTTTGTCTTCAACTCCTTGCAGAGAGAGAGCTTGCGTATCCAATTGCATCTTGTTCATTTCTCTCAAAACGTTTTCTTCTGGTACCGGAATGCATTCACTGCATATTGTGTCCACTACCAGCGCATCGATTGAAATCGGAATTTCCTCTTTCGCAGGGAGAATCGATACTCGCACCCTCTGCATGGTTTTCCGCGCGTTTTCACCACCGAACACGCCTACGGTCAACGTCTCCTCTTCTATTACTTCGCAGCCAAGTCTTTGGGAAGCTTTCGCCGTAATGAAGCTCCGCTGACTTCCGCCATCGAAAAGGACTCGGTAGCGACCAGATGTTTTGGTTCCTGATATGGTGGCCGTCAGAGTCTGCAGCATTACGACTGAGCTTGGCTGCTTGGAGATTAGATTGACCGATGCAGATAGCACCTTCTCCTTGTCGCTTCTGATCTCTTCCGATGCGCAAACGGATGTTGCGTGCCTTCTCGCACACTTTACACATTTCAGCCGGCTTCTGCAATCTTTCGCCAAATGGCCCTGCTTTAGACAACGGAAGCATCTTCCGGCTTTGGTAAGCATCTCCTTTTTGAGCGAGAGTCTGATCTCCTTTTTATCACAAACTTCAGCAGAATGTTTTTCGGATCGGCAAAACAGGCACTTCTGCGGACTACTAGCTGAGCTTTGTAGAGCAGCTGTCGTGGAAACGTCTCGTGGATGGCTGGGCTTTAATCCTCCTTTCTCTGGTGTGCGACGACTTCTGTGTATCTCTTGTTCGGCCACAGCTTCCCGACAAGTCAGTTGAAGGTCGAAGAATTCCAAAAGCTTTTGAAGCTCGTTATCTTCTGCATTCGAAGAAGCTGCAGCTGATGATGATGCCTTGCGCGCCTCGTGAAACCGAAGTACCATGTCAGTCGGGAGAACTCTTAACAGGATTTCTCGCAGCATGGTGCAATAAGTTGTCGAGTTCGTGCCAAGCGCCTTGAGGCTTCGAATATGAACCTGTACTTTGTCGTACAGTTTCCTCAGCTGATGGACGTCTGCTGATGATGACACCGGTTTTAGATCCAGCAAACCTTGTAGATGATCTTGAACGATGATCTGTTCATCTCCAAAACGTTTCTTTAAAATTTCAATGGCGTCTGCATAGCACTCTTCCGTAGCTTGCAATCCCGATATAGCTGAGGCGGCTGCTCCGGTCACCAGACTGCTCAAGTAGTTGAACTTGTCAGCTGTGCTCAGCTCGCTGTTGTCGTGAACTGCTGATGTAAACTGGTTCCAAAATCGCGGCCACTCTCTGCGGTTCCCGTCAAATTTTAGGAGTTCTAGCTGCGGAAGCTTGCTCTTGCCGGAAGGTAACGGGTGAACGTTAGTATGGCGTGGGGTTTGAGGCGACAGACATTCATTCAGTTTGACTCGTAGGTTCGCTGTCAGGGTAACAACCTTGTCACGGTATTTTCCAGCGTCTAATGTCTCGCTGTCTAACAGGTCGTCTGGCGTCTCTTCAAAAATCGCCTCATCAACTTTCTCTATCTGTCCGTAAAAGGAGCTGATTCGATCGAGGAGTACACTTACAGTAGCTTTCGTGACCTCTCGATTCTCTCGCAAGTTGCCTTCCGCCTCGGCCAACAGGACATCGAGTTGAGACCGCAGGCTGTTGCGTCGTCTAAGCTGTCGTTCCATTCTGTCGCACGCAGTCGGGGAATCTCGCTGAGGTCGCAAGCGCCGCGTCTTCTTAGCTGTCGCGGCTCCGTGCGTCGATGATGTCAGCGGTGTCTAAAGGTCCCGGGTTTTCGGCACCATGTGTTGGACCTCTAAGCCTTCCAACTGCGGCGCGGTTAACATCGAGCCAAAAACACGTCTTGCAAGATGAACCGCTTTAATGGAACTAGAAACAAAAAGAAAAGAAGAGGGCGAGCCAGCGCTGCCACGTGAGCACGCGTCAGCTCGTGAGGAGTATCTATAATGATGATGTTTGGTCATCTGTAGACGAATGACGAAGAAAAGGAAGTCACAACACCTACTACTCGTGCCGGGGAAACGGTACATGCTTCCCTCAAATATTGGCGTCATCGACGGTTTGTTAAACGGAGCAGTGGGAACCCTACAAACTGGAATAGCTGGGTGCCCGTCCTACGCAGTTCCTTATGTTTCACAGTAGTCGAGCTGCATTTAGCGCATGACTTAGAAGTACACCAATTCCTACACAAGTTGTTATTGCGATAGCAATTATACGGTACTCTGGGCCGGCTTTTGCCCTCTGCGTCGCCGTCATGTCCCGTATATGTATAAATATGTATATTCAATTGAATTAAATTTTATTCAGTTTCTTGAAATACAATGCAACATCGTTCGTGATATATATCATCCGGAGGTCCCATAGTTGCGACAACTGACGGTGGGCCCTCCTAATACAGAAACAATGTATGTTACGTGTCAAATGCAGCAGGATAAAAAAGAAGGCATTTATAATAATTTTACTGAAAAGCTAGAGAGAACGCAGGATTGACAAATGAAAGCAAAAAGTGAATGAAATAACGGAAGAAAAAATGGCATGGTATATAAATCTATGATTATACAACAGTTAATATAAGCTGAAGAAAAAAATGCTAGTAAAAATTTCCATGATGCAGGTATCATGAAATCATTGAAACAATATTGTTACAGGTAGCTCGTTTATTAACTATTCGCAATGCACAGCGCAGGGTGGACAAGATGGCGACAGTCCAGCAATAACCAGCAAGCGAAGTCGTCTTCCTCTTTCACACAGCCACGCTGTCTGGTATCACAACCCCCCGGCGGTAGAAGCACCGTCTCGGTGCTTAATCTACACAGATGTGGTCGAAGGAGGGTAATAAGGCTTGAGCAGAGACACGTGAACGATGTCGCTCGTAGCTGACGATGACGTCGTCGGATCGGCTGGGATGATCTCATACGTGACGTCAGTCACCTGGCGAACGACACGGTATGGTCCAGTGTACCGTGACAGCAGTTTCTCAGAAAGCCCCACACGCCGAGTGGGTGACCAGAGAAGCACAAGAGAACCCGGAGAAAAGTGCACGTCTCTATGACGACAATCATAGAGCTGTCTTTGGTGCTCCTACGAAGCTTCTAGCGGTTACGGGCGAGTTGGCGCGCGTGGTGGGCGCGGGCGATGGCTTTGGCGGCATATTCGGTGGCGGAGGGCAGCAAAGTGTCCAAGGGTAGCGCGAGTTCTCGTCCGTATAGGAGATAGAATGGCGAGTAGCTGGCAGTGTCGTGACGCGAGGAATTGTAGGCGAACGTCACATATAGCAAATGAATGTCCCAGCCCTGGTGATCAGCCGCAACGTATTGCGCGAGCATGTCTGTTCTGGTCCTGTTGAGGCGCTCCGTGAGACCGTTCGTCTTCGTCTGTGGATGGTACGAAGTTGTAAACTTGTGTTTGGCATTGCAAGACCGCAGGATTTCTTCAACGACAGCTGAGAGGAGGGTGTGGCCACGGTCTGTGAGAAGTTGGTGTGGGGCTCCGTGCACTAAAATTATGTCGTACAACAGAAAGTCCGCAACGTCAATAGAGCAACTCGTCGGAAGTGCTCGTGCGATAGCGTACCGCGTCGCGTAGTCTGTGGCGACAGCAATCCATTTATTTCCGGAGCTGGAGAGTGGGATAGGGCCAAGCAGGTCGAGACCGACTCGATAAAAAAGGTTCAGCAGGAACCTCGATCGGCTGAAGGCAGCCAGCTGGAAGGGCAGACGGCTTTTTGCGGCCCTGGCAGACTCACAAGCGGCGACATAGCGTCGAACAGAACGGGCAAGTCCAGGCCAAAAAAACCGACGACGTACAAGGTCGTATGTGCGGGAAACGCCCAAGTGGCCCGCCAAGGGAGCGTCATGATGTTGGTGAAGGACAGTCGAACGCAGATGTGCCGGTATGACGGGGAGTCAGTGGGAGCGGAGTGGATCGTGGTTGCGGCGGTATAGGATCCCGTCTTTGACGAGATACATTCGCAGAAACGCGTCGCGAGTTGGTCAATGATGGCTCGTAAAGATGCATCCCGGCGTTGCTCTTCGCCAATTTTAAGCAGCTGCGACACAGAAGAAACATCTGCGATGGTGTCAGTATCGGTTGCTTCCTCACATGGTAGCGAGATAAACAAACCGCATCCTGATGCAATCGCCCTGTTTTATACGTTACAGAGAACGTGTATTCTTGCAGGCGTAGCGCCCAGCGAGCAAGTCGTCCTGTAGGATCCTTCAGTCCACACAAGAGCGAGGCACTCGCGCTCTGTGATTGAATAGTTGCGCTCGGCAGGAGATAGCAGTCGGCTTGCATAGGCTATAACAGGGTCGTGTCCACGTTGGTGTTGCAATAACATTGCTTAGAGCTGTGAGAATAGCAAAATTTTGGGTGCGAAGCGAATTCGAATATTGGAGTGTGAGTGCGAATCGAATCGAATATTTTTCGAATATTTCTCGAATATTTCTACAATATTTTTCGAATACTTCGAAGTGTAATTGCAGAAAAAAAAGTTAGAGAGGATTCCTAAGCATATTCTTATGAGAGAGCAACATGAAAGTGCTTCTTTTCGCTAGGTTGATGAAGCGCTCGCGGGGTAGTTCTTCAAAGTTGTCTTATCAAGAATGAGGCAATGTAGAGGCCGAATTGCATTTATGTACATGATTTCGTGCAACCAAAGTGTTGCCGACAACACTTCACACGTGAGATGCAAAGATGCCATTTCCCCAGCCTCTCCTACTCTTTCAACTTTTGTGGAAGCCCAACTGATGTGGCGCACGAGGGTGTGATCCCTTGAAGTCCGGAGTTCCAAATCTACCTCGTAGACGTCGACATATAAGAACGTCTGTAATTTTGAATGCTTAAAAGCTTCGGCTTCCGATTTTTCAAACTTACTGCCCAAATTTCAGGTCCAAAACATCATTAATTGTGCCCCTAGCTCTGCTACATCTTTCATCTCCAACTTGGAACCAGCGTTTTCTTGAGTTATTACATTGGCGACCGTAGCGGAGTTTGAAAGGCAGCTTTGCCGCATTACCGGAATGTAATGAGGTGAAGCATATAGAAATTAAGCGACCACTTCCAATTGGACGTTGACTGTGTCTTGACATGGTTAGACCGTAACGGAGCCTAAAAGGCAGCTTTGCCGCAATACGAAAATGTAAGAAGGTGAAGCATAATAAAAATTTCAAGGGGTCACTTTCAATCGGACGTTGACTGTCTCTTGGCCAAGTTCGACCGCAACGGAGCTTGAAAGGCAGTTTTGCCGCAATACGAGAATCTATCAGGTGAAGCATATTGATAATCTAGGGACCATTTCCAATCGGACGTTGACTGTCTCTTGACTAAGTTCGACCGTAAAGGAGCTTGAAAGGCAACTTTGCCGCAATACGAGAGTGTAATGGGGCGAAGCATACTAAAAATCTGAAGGGGTCACTTTCAATTAGACGTTGACTGTGTTTTTGGGAAGTTCGAATAGTTCGAATAGTAAAATTCCAGTGCGAATCAAATCGAATAGCAAACACTATTCGAAAAATATTCGAAATTTCGAATATTCGCACACCCCTAACGTGCCCACTGGCGTCAGTGCGGACCTCGGTTGAAGCTGATGGGTCAAAGTGGGCCAAGACAGGCGGAGTTGTAAGCAGGGTCGTCAGTTGAGAAAATGATGAGGCTTGATCAGGGCCCCAGTAAAAAGGGGCGTCTTTCTTCAAGAGGTCGGTGATGGGGCGTGCAATGGTCGCAAAGTCCTTAACAAAGCGCCGGAAATAGGAGCACAGCCCCACAAAACTTCGAACATCCTTTGGGGACTTCGGAACAGGAAAGTTTGTAACGGCGCGAATTTTCTCTCGATCTGGACGCACGCCTGTGGCATCCACGAGGTGGCCAAGCACGGTGATTTGACGACGAGCAAAGTGGCATTTGGAGGAGTTCAATTGAAGTCCGGCTCTACGGAAAACGTCAAGAATTGCCTCTAAACGATCGAGATGCGAGCCGAATGTGGGTGAAAGCACAATAACGTCGTCGAGATAACACAAGCAGGTGGACCATTTGAACCCTTGGAGCAATGAGTCCATCATTCTTTTAAGGTGGCCGGCGCATTACAGAGACCGAAGGGCATCACCATGAACTGATAAAGACCATCAGGAGTGACGAATGCGCTCTTCTCGCGGTCCATCTCATCGACGGCTATCTGCCAGTAGCCAGACCGAAGGTCGATAGTTGAAAAATAAGTAACACCATATAGGCAGTCTAGGGCGTCGTCGATGCGAGGCAAAGGATAAGCATCTTTTTTTGTAATCTTGTTGAGGTGCCGATAATCTACACAAAAGTACCATGTTCCATCCTTCTTTTACAGCGAAAGCTGTTATGAGATCGTTTCACCAGCCGTTTTTGGCGCCGTAGTTCTCCGCCGCCGGTGTCCGTAACCAGTATCGCTCGAAATAAGAAAAAAAACGAAATTAGAAAAAAATTCCAGGATGGAACGAGGTTTCAACCTGGGCCCTCTGCGTGGAAGCCCAGTATTCAACCTCTGAGCCATGCCAGTGCTTGAAACTGCTTTGCAAAAGGTCCTATACAGGCTTCATGTCGTGAAGGAACCACATTAGCATATGTAATATAGCGTGGTAGAAGGGTAAAATAAGCACCAAGCGTCGCACAACGCGAATTCTGTAACCAGGCGTCACACAATGCGAATTGCGCAACGAGTAGGTTGCTGAATGCTTCCAACCCATTACAAAGGGCTCTGCCATAATTCTTCGTCGTCATCAGGCACAGCATCAACAAAGTGCGCATAATGCCTTACATGCGTTTAGCAGGTACCACGGCTCTCCGTAGAATGACGAAAAATGGCACAGAGCCTGCTGCTCTATTTTTCAAAAATTACAATGATTTATAGCGTAGTGGGTTCCTCGCAAGTGCACTTGTATTGGTTGCCAAGGAAGCCCAAAGCGCATGATCCATTTTCTCGGGGTCTCAGTAAAATTGCAATGATGTAGAGCGTAGGGGGTTCCTCGCAAGTGCACTTGTATTGGTTAACAAGGAAGCCCATAAGCGCCTGATCCATTTCCTCGCGGCCTCAGTAAAATTACAATGATTTATAGCGTAGTGGGTTCCTCGCAAGTGCACTTCCATTGGTTGCCAACGAAGCCCATAAGCGCATGATCCATTTCCTCGGGGTCTCAGTAAATTGACGTGAACAGAGCGTGTAATGCACAAGGATAGTCAGGATAGTCACGCGCATAATGATTGAAGCTGCAGCCATCGCTAAAGGCAATTGTATCAGCAAACCTTCAATCGCCCTCACTGAAAAAGAAATAGATTACCTAAGTTCATCCGGCCAGATAACCTAGACATACTCGGGTTGCTTCTCCTGATGTCTTTTCGCGGTTGTGTGGTTTTTGCTTGTTAAATCTTTTTGGTTCTTGGTTCCCTCTCCATGCCTGCCGTTATGCGCAATTCAAATGAGCGGTGATCACGTGTGCCTACTTGTTCTCGTTTTTCTATGTTTGTGTTAATAAATTTCAGTTGGAAGTCAGTGCTAGTGCTCGTCGTTTCTTTGTCCTTGTGCATTACACGCGCTGTTCACGTCAATATGAAATACCAACTAGCCCGGTCACACACCTTGTCTCAGTAAAGTTTTGCCCCCCCCCCCCTGTCTCTCTCCCACGTCCACGTATGTGGGAGGGAAATAGCGACCGGGCGTCACCCAATGCAAATTACATAACTGGAGGGCCATTTAAAGCTTCCAACCCATTACAAGGGGCTGAGCCATAATTCTTCATCGTCATCAGTCGTCGCGTGAACAAAGTGCACATAATGCCTTACAGACGTGTAGCTGGTGCCTCGATTCTCCGCAGAATGACGAATAATGGCTTAGTAGGTACTTCCCAACTTCACAAAAATTGTGATTTATGGCGTAGTGGGTACCTTTCTAGTGTACTTGTATTGTAGCCCCAAGAGAGCTTACAACGGGCTCTAGAAACGCACAGTTACAGCGAAAGCTGTAACTGTGCTGCGGTTTCAGCGCAGGCCTGGCGTTTTTTGACAAGGACGACGGTGAAGCCCAGGGGCTGCACGAGGGCTCGATAATGTCCTTGGTGAGCATCTTCCGGACTTCCTGTTGGATTACTGTACGCTCCGACGCGGAAACACGATATGGACGCCTGTGAATTGGATTCGCATCGCCAGTATTGATGCGATGCGTAACGACGGTCGTTTGGCTTAAGGATGTACTGGCAAAATCAAAAATGTCGCGATAGCGCTCCAGAACGTGGTAGAGAGCTTCAGCTTGATCAGACGTGAGGTCCGATGAAACCATCCGTTTAATGTCGACGCCCGAGGAAGGTGATGAAGTTGTACCACGGGCTGAGCTGGAGCAATTATCCACTCTGAAGGGCTCGACATGGTGGTCCTGAAGAGCGGTAATTTGGGCCAGAGAGATACCCCGGGGGAGAACTTGTGCAGTCAGTGCGAAATCGACAAGGGGAAGGCAAGTGCGGTTTCCCTTAATTGTCCGAATTGGTGTGCGGAACAGCGACACCACGAGTACGCATCACGGCAGGAAGCGGTGCAACCATGTGATCGCCGTCAGGTACAGGTCGCGTGGAGTCGACGTGTGTAACGGAGTTCGGCGGGAGGCGTATGAAATCGGTGCAGCTGAGACGACTTTGAGATGGGTCGATCGGATGGGAAAGGAGAGGCAAATCAAGGTGAAGAGAGCCGGCTGAACAGTCTATAAGGGCAGAGTGAGTGGCTACAAAATCCATACCGAGAATGAGTTCATGAGGGCAATGTTCGATAACGGCAAAGAGAACGACAGTGCTTCTATCTTCAATAGTGACCCGGGCAGAGCACATGCCAAGGATAGCGGCAGTTCCCCAGTCGGCGACTCGTACGTCCCGGTTTAGGACGGGCGTGACAACTTTCTTAAGTCGGTGGCGAAGAGCAGCACTCATAATAGACACATGCGCCCCAGTATCTATTAACTCGCTCACAGGAACATTGTCCACAGTAAAGTCCAAAATATTCCAGTTTGTTGTTAACGTAAACAAGGATTTCTTGTGTAGGTCGTCAATGCAGCTCCAGCTCCAGAAGCTGCACTGCCTAGTTTTCCGGTCGGAGGAGCTGTGAATAGGTCGGAGAGGCAGCACGGCGAGATTGTGGGGGCGAGCAAGATTGACGGCGAGCAGGGGATGGTGAGCGGACATAGCGAGGTCTGGTCAGAGGTGCAGCAGGAGCAGAGAGTGTGGTCGGCATAGAAGAAGCAAGCGCTGAGGACGACTGGTTGACAGAACTGGCCTGGTTTGGAGACCCATAGTATGCCGGTGGAGCCCAGTGGTTGCGGCAATAGCGAGCGATATGACCAACGCGTCGGCAGTTAAAACAGATGGGCTTGTCGTCAAAAGTACGTCATTCGGACAGGTTGCGTTGTCGAGAATTGTTGGAAGCAAGTCGAGGAGCGTACGGCCCACGATAAAAAGGCTCAGCAGAGTATCCAGGTGGAGCAGGATTTAGGCCGAATTTCGATAACTGTTGACGGACGACGGCCTGGATCAAGGAAACCGTTGTCGGGGAAGGGTCAGGTGTTGGGAATGGAGTGACCACCGGTTGCGCTGCCTCGACTTGTCGAAAAATGATGCAGGTGATGTTGTCACATCCCCCGCCACGGCGGTCTAGTGGTTATGGCGCTCGACTGCTGACCCGAAGGTCGCGGGATCGAATCCCGGCCGCGGCGGCTGCATTTTCGATGGAGGCGGAAATGTTTGAGGCCCGTGTACTTAGATTTAGGTGCACGTTAAAGAACCCCAGGTGGTCGAAATTTCCGGAGCCCTCCACTACGGCGTGTCTCATAATCATATGGTGGTTTTGGGACGTTAAACCCCAGATATTATTATTATTGAGGTTGTCACATCGAGGGGCCTGGCGGAAGAAATCATCACAAGAGGAAGTAGGCGCTGTGTTCGTAAGGCACGTGATGCTTTGAGGTACGCGGCGGGCTTTAGCCTGTTCTAGATAGCGGCATTCTTTAAGAAGCGTGTCGATGCTCGCGATGTTTTTAAAAACCAGCAGATTGAAGGCGTCGTCGGCCATACCTTTTAGGACGTGATTAGCTTTCTCCTCTTCCGGCATGCGCTGGTCGGCCTTGCTACAAAGAGCCAGGACGTCAAGAATGTAGGAAACGTAGGGTTCAGTCGATGTCTGGACACGCGTGGCGAGGGCCTTCTTTGCAGCGAGCTGACGACCACATGAATCGCCGAAAAGATCACGGATCTTTTCTTTGAAGAGATCCCAGCTCGTTATTTCTTCTTCGTGGGTTTCAAACCATGTCCGCGGAGTGCCGTCGAGGTAGAAGAGAACGTTAGCGAGCATGGGTGTGCGATCCCAGCGGTGAGTAGCACTGACGCGCTCGTACCGGTTCAGCCAGGCGTCAACGTCGGTAGTACCATCTCCGGAGAAAATGCCTGGGTCCCGGGGAGGCGAGAACGCGACGTAGGTTGTGGCTGGGGCTGAAGGGGTGGGCGGTGATGAAGCTCGAGGAGGCGAAGTCGGTGAGGGGTCGCCGTTGTTGCGACCGCTGCGCGTTTCCATGGAGGTACGGGAATCGTCCACCTCCGCCACTAATGTTACAGGTAGCTCGTTTTATAATTATTAACAATGCGCAGCGCAGGGTGGACCAAATGGCGGCAGTCCAGCAACAACCAGAAAGCGACGTCGTGTTCCTCTTTCATACAGCCACGCTGTCTGGTATCAATATGAATACAATGAAATCAAATAGACAATAGTTATATACAAAAGAATGAATACAAAACGATATACAAATCGCCGCTACGAAACAAAAGCAAGGTCACCTGATCTCGAAACAATAGCACGTATTCAGAGGTAATGATAGCGAATCAAGGATGCAATATAATATAAAAAGGAATGAGCAAATCATATTAAAATTTAAAAAAAAATTCTGCAGATCCCACGCCTTGTGGGAATCGGTTTCATGCAGAGCAACGAACGAACAGTTGCCTATGCTGCATTTCTTGGTATTGAGCCGAGCGTTACAATGTCGATCGACTTGTTTTTTTAAGCGTAGTAGTTTGTGCACATCGGGGCTTTACGGGGCACGGCGAATGCCCTGGCGTTTAATCTTTAACAAATGGACTGATGTAACGTCAGCACTTACTTCAGAGCACGGATGTTAGTATTAACGAAACGAAGTGCGCTTTATGGTGCGATGATGCGAATATCACACGTAACGTTTGTTAGCGTATTCCTCCGGACTGGAGCAACACATCAATGTGTCTTGCTGAATCATAGGAATACAAACGTTATATTAGACTCCTATAAAAGCGGAGCCAACACTAGAACGGAAGCACAATTGACGTTAACCCGGCATGACGCCTGTATCATAGGATAACATATGTAATGTTTATTGCTTTGTTATAAAATTAGATAGCCAGTACTGCAACCACAATTCACATTGCTCCGACATTACGCCTGCATAGGGTGTTTTTCGAAAGCAGTTTGAAGACCTGTCCTGGCTCTGTGGTAGAATACCTGACTGCCACGCAGAATGCTTGGGTTCGATAGCTGCTGGGTTCCTAATGTTTATTATTTGCATTCATAAGTCAACGCTGCCGATTTGGGTTTTTATTTACTCTCTCGCAATTAAATTACCAATATGTGTTCTCCCCGTTCCTGGGAAGACATAAACTGTCAATCACCTGTGGCGCAAACCCGTACGCCACGGCCCGTGGTAAATGGGCATGTGCCACACGCGTCTGGAAGAAATGGTTTGACGACGTGCGTGACAGGGTTTTGACGTCATTCATGTCATGACTAGACAGTCATATTCGTCAAGTTTGCTTACCCTCCCATACCAATTTTCGTCGACACGATGTTAAGGAGGCGATCATGAGAAGACCCAGACGTCGGCGGCTAGATAGATAGATAGATAGATAGATAGATAGATAGATAGATAGATAGATAGATAGATAGATAGATAGATAGATAGATAGATAGATAGATAGATAGATAGACAGACAGATAGATAGATAGATAGATAGATAGATAGATAGATAGATAGATAGATAGATAGATAGATAGATAGATAGATAGATAGATAGATAGATAGATAGATAGATAGATAGATAGATAGATAGATAGATAGAAATGCTCAAGGTGTCTGAGGTTCGCTAAGAAATGCTTCGCAATAACAAAATGACAGATTAGTAACTTGGTGTGAATCCTCACATAATTGGTCCAGGCAGTATTTTTGGTGAAGGTTTCGAAATAGATGTATCGACGGCGTTGATATAATTTTGTGTGGTATGGAATTCCAAAATGATATGCCTGAAAAGAGGGCAGCTAGTTTTCCGTAATTTGTCCGAACGCGGGGAAGAAGTATATTACCGCTTGAAGTGAACCTGGTAATGTTAGTATTTATAAGCAGCTCATTCGGGATAGAGGTGCCACATTGCTTAAGCTTAAAGATAAATTCAGATAGTTCTTGTCCAAGGAATTGTGTTAGTGGCTGAATATTGAGATTTTGCTGTAGCGGTTTAGAGGGCGTAAAAACATTATTGAAGGTTATTATTCGTAGAGCTTGGTTTTGAGGGCGTTGAAGGGAATCCAGGTGACCGTAATAAGCGTTAGCCCAAGATGATACGCCGTAAAAGAGATGACTATGAATGTAGGAGTAGCATAGCGCACGCATAATATGTCTCTGGAAATAATTACGGGATTTAATGATTACATGTATGCCAAAAGAAATTTGGAGCATTACTGAATGTACATAAAGCTATTTTTAGGTGCTTATCTCATGTCAAAACCCAGAAACCAGGCGCTGTTAGAAACTGGTCTTTCATTGTCCCCTATCGTGAGCACCGCGGGTGCCACATTTAATAATGGAGAATGAAATATTACGAATGTAGTTTTAGTTGGGTTAATGCGCAGGTAATTACTACGGCACCAGTCACTGACATATTGAAGCCGACGTATAGCTTTTCTAGAAGAACG
The DNA here is from genome assembly GCF_013339695.2 of Rhipicephalus sanguineus. Lineage (NCBI taxonomy): Eukaryota > Metazoa > Arthropoda > Arachnida > Ixodida > Ixodidae > Rhipicephalus > Rhipicephalus sanguineus. The sequence continues at coordinate 138,420,918 of NC_051183.1, read as the reverse complement.
GAATGCTTTTATGAGACGAATATGTAGTTGTATTGTCCGCATATAACAAGCAGTAAGTATTGCGAAGTGTTAGGGGCAAATCGTTAATAAATAGTAGCAAAAGGAGAGGACCCGGAATAGATCCTTGAGGCACTCCTTGGTTAGTCATTTTGGGAATGGAAATGCTACCGTCGACTTGGACAGCTTGCGATCTGTTAGTTAAGTAACTCTTTATAAGGCCCAAGGCTGGACCTGTCATACCGTAAGAGGTGAGCTTATGAAATAGAACGGCGTGATTAGTAGTCTGAAAAGCCTTAGTAAGAAAAACAAAGACTACTCCGAATAGTGAACCGTCAAGAATAGCTAGTTTACTTTTGTCCGTGAAACTAATGAGCGCCAGTTCAGTTGACAAGCCTGGACGGAAACCAAATTGATGAGCAGAGTCAAACTTTCTAAAGCATGACATTAGGCGTTTGTACACAATCTTTCCGATTGCGCTACTGAAAAATGGAAGAATGCAAATCGGGCGCTAATTGTTAATGCATTCACGATTACCTTTCTTGAAAACGGGAGTTATCTTACTGCTTTTTTAGTCAATTGGAAATGTACCATTTTTAAACATTTTGTTGGTGATGTTAGCAGGGACAGGTGAGACTTTATCGTTTACTATCTTGACTCTTGAAGGTTGAATGGAATCTAAACCCGCCCGGGTTGTTTTTAACGGTGATTTGACAGAGCGAACTTCAGCGCTAGAAGTAGGATCTAAGTAAAAAGAATGCGGACAGCGCAGTAGGGGAGTAAGCGATGATGAATGTTGATTATTTTCAGTGTTGGCGAAATGGTCGTTCAAAGCGTTTGCAATAACAGTTGGCTCTGTACATGCGCTGGATGCAGTTTTTATTATAGTTTCTCGCACATGAGAATACTTTTTGTTCAGGAACTCTTTAATAAGCTGCCAGTTTCGTTTAGTATCCGTTACGTTAATCAATATGCGCTTTTCAAAACAGCCAGGCTTTGCACGTTTCAAAGCTGCCCAAGCGTATTCGAATATTTCGTAGAGTGAATTTGTAGCGTTTCGTTAATTGGTTGACATTTTAGCTTCTTGGGCATTCTATCTTTTTTTTTGGAAATGGAGCGCAGTAATCCGTTAGTGATCGATGGATTTCTTCGAACTTTAAACCACCTAGAAATTGGGACATACGATGTGCTATGTGTTATGCAGTTTGTTATTAGAGTAGAAAATAAGTCGTAAGCTTGCACAGGAGATTCATCTTGTGTAACATCAGTCCAATATAATTGGTTAACTAAGGGAAAAAATGTTTCTTTGTTAAACACCGATTCCGTGAGTTGTTTATGGTTTGTGGGACGGGACAACGGAGCAGATCCTATTCTGAGAAAAATAGGATAATTGTCACTAAACCGATTGTCTATTACAGCCGCAGAGGCGCTCGTTGTCAAGCTGGACAAAATGTGGTTTATAATTGCATTAGTGCCCGATGGATTGCGCCTAGTAGGAGCTGTGATTAATGAAGAGAAGACAAAGCTTTTAAAACGGGAAAATCACCAGCGTATGAATGACTGTGAAGGTCAACTATGTTACTCTTTATGTCGCCGCATATGATGATGTTTTTATTTTCGAACACGAGAAGGTTTAAGAGGGATTCAAGTTGCAAGCAAAAATAAGCAATAGATGATGACGGAGAGCGGTAGATTGATGCAATGTTTGTGTTTCTGCTGTTTAGTGAAAAATATTGTGGTCAAGTTCTAGCCAGACCGATTCACAGTTCAAGTCAACAAAGATCGCGACGGCGCCTATATGACATCGATGAATCAATAAAGAAGGCAGATTCGCCACCACGGGTTGAGACACGTTTGCAATACTCAGAAGTATAGCTGGATAAGCCGTACAGATTACCATCGTCATTTGTTAACCATGTTTGAGAAAGGCATACGACGAAAAACGTGTGATCAATTGTTCATAGGAAGTGTATGAGGTCATCATGATGCTTCCTTAGCCTACGGACGTTGAAGTGAATCAGTGATAAAGCAGGTGGGTTATCTTTAATGAATGTTTTAGTTTGCTGATAAGAAAAAACACAGGAATGCATGGTTGTTCAGGCTACGTTAGTCGCAACTATCTATTGAAAAATAGACAGATGGCCTGCTTCGAATATCCGAAACACGCGACTGTCACCACTTTTTCTGGTCTTGATTACGCAGGAATCCGTCCATACATGCTTCCAGTTCTTAGTTTTTTTTTTATTTCCAAAGCCTGACCAAACAGCCTCTTTTTTTCCGGGGTTAGGTGATCATTAATAAACACGGGTCTCTCCGCGTCCTTGCGAAAGCCAACGACACCAATCGTAATTCGTGCTTTCCGTGCTTTCGAAGCACGGAAAGCACGAATTACGATTGGTGTCGTTTTTGCCGGGACAAGGTGGAGGACATCGACGTCCTTCAGTTCCATGGGGTACCCAACTTTTTCGCCAATTTCGTGCACCACAGCAAGACAGTTTTCCCCTTCTCTGTTAGGAATGCCTTTTATCTTGAAATTGTTTAAGCCTGAGTATTGCTCCTAGGCAGCCAGACGATTACCTAATTGTTCATACTCCTCCCTGTGCTCTTTGTTTTCTTTGCCAACTCTTCATTCCTGGTGTTATTGAACTCGTAGAGATGGCTGTGCATTTGCAAGCTCTCTTTCATTTCTGCAAGATCAGCATGAAGTAGCTCGATTTGCTTCGAAAGCTCCGCCGCGGTTGGCATCATGCCATTTTAAGAACACATCAACTAGTACCAAGAACAGTAAGAAATACTAAACACAATACCATGAACATTGCGCTAAAGCTATTTATACACACACACACACACACACACACACACACACACACACACACACACATACACACATATATATATATATATATATATATATATATATATATATATATATATATATATATATATATATATATATATATATAAAATCCCTAAAGAAAGATACTACTTTCCGACTCGCGGATTCGAACCCCTCGCTCCGCAGCGTGCGGAGTTAGACGGCTAGGCCAAGGAGCCTACACTGCAAGCGGGTTTGAGCCTTTTAGGGAGTTTTGGGCTCGAGCATAACGTGCATCCAAAATGTACTACGCAAAACCCTCTTCAAAAAGAGGTTCAAAAGGAGGTTTTATTTACATCCTTTAAGGTAGTGATCAGACGGAACTAAGGAGGCAAATTTGTGTTTTTATTGAACTCATTTTGAGGGCTTGAACGGAGTGCATTGGAAGTTTTTCTGGTTCTTTTGAGACCTTGTAAAGCCTCCTTTTGGAGGTAAAGTTGGTGTTTTTATGTAACCCATTTTGGGGGCTTGAACAGAGCGCATTGACAGTTTTTCTGCTTCTTTTGAGAAGCAGAAAAACTCTTGAGAAGCATTTTGTCAAAACACGAAATAAATACAAAATTGAGATGCTGCTAAGTATTTCCTTGTGAGCGTTTCACTTCGTGTGCACAGGGTGAAATACAAACGGATGTAAAAAAAATGCGAAACACCACCAGAAGTGTACTCCTGTCATGTTTACCATTTGTGGGTAGTTTTTGATGTCAGTAAAGTTATCATTATAAGTACACTTTAAAAGTGTTGTGAACGTTAGCAAGGTCTTGATTAACCGCATTTACTCTTTTTAGGAGTGAAGATTGGGCAACTTGGCACTGAACCATGGCAAAAATAAACAGCGCACTTCTAATGAGGATAAACTAAGGCCTGGGCGCAAAACAGCGCTTTCACCTTGTCAAATTGTGTCAACAGTCATGATACCTATGTATTAACCTTGAAAACTATGGCAACATAATGCAAAACAGCAAATTCACGAGAGGGAATAAACAAGATGATTCAACAATCTGGTTCAACAGATTCAACAGCTGACTTATATCAATGCGATTAAATTAGCCTTGCACATCTCGTAATGGCTAAGAATATGCACATGTAACGTTGGCAAATGCCACTGTTGATACGTGACCAATGAAGTTGCATTCCTTCCATGCCGTTGAATGGCCGTTCCTTCTTTTCTGTTTTCACTGTTTTCTGATTTTCATTGTTTTCACTTGCGTAAATGTTCACCCTTTTTGATTTTGTCACTTTGCAGATGGCGTAGGTGTTTGCCTTTGAATGTGCACGTTTCTTCTGCTTTGTCTTTCCTGTTTCTTTTTGTATGCGTATATGTTTTGCCTTTGAACGTGCACACGTTTCTGCTGCTCTGTCTCTCTTTTTGCTCTACTGGGCCTTGTGCACTTCTCAAGCTACCATTGTCGCTTTTCACTTGAGGCCCATTTCCTGTATTTTGCAGCAATAAACATTTATCCATTCATTCAATACCATAAAACGCATGTGCTTCACAATACACACTGCACTTACCAGATGTCTGTCACATGATATGGCCGTCATTAGTATAGCTTTAACATGTTTTATTCGTTCTAGCTAAATGAATCCAACCAAATGATGTTAATGTACCTTGATACGCTATTTCACTGTTCCTTCATGCATATGTATGAAGGTGCAGTGCTTATGTACCTTAATATGCCATTTCAGGAAGACGGGCAGAGTGCGCAATGCAAAATTGTTGCCGAAAAGTCTTTTCACTTCCTGACAATCTGTGCTTCGGTGGGTTCACACAGTTGCATGGCGGGAGAAAGATGTCCAGGGTAGTTGACTGCATCCAAGGTAGATGCTGCAAAATGAGAGGGCACGGTCTTGTCACATGTCAATGTGGGCAAATGGACACGATGACGAAGGATTAAAACAAGCAAATGAAGTTGGAGAGAAGAATAAATCCCAAACAAAGTTGTCCTTTATGCACATTCCATCATGTGACAATGCGATAACCGTGGCCTTTTGCTCTAATGTATATTCCCTGAAAGCATCATGCCTCATTCATGCTTTATTGCAGGCAAGAAAATTATATCGTGCAAACAAGTTTATCAGGGCGCACTCCTGGGTCGATTGACTGGTCATATGAAGCATGAGTGATATTCACAGAAGTTCCAAAACATGCATCACACATCATTGCTATCTGTGTTTAACGACTTAAATGCGAAGCATTTGTTAAACACTTCTACGACTTTGAATGGATCGATCTACCTATCTATCTAGCCAGCCTATGACTCATAGCTCGTGTGGTTGTTTCGGTAATGAAATGTATTCCAGCATTCGTGTGGCATGACACGGCTGCATGAAGAACATGAATGATGGGTCTTAACTTGAAAATCATGATATGCATTTCATTAACGACATGATTTACACGTCACTCCCTTGGTTCTCTTGCGACTGTTTCGTTAACTTGATATTTACCGAAATAGGTATGGCGTCACAAAGGTTTATGACGCACATAAACGACAGTTTCTAACGTGCAAATCATGACACGCTTGTCATGTATGGAGTTATTTTAACAACATGGTCTCGGGAGCGCTAGTGGCCGTTTCGCCTGCTTCATATACACCAAAATTGATATTGTGCAGTGTGACTGTACGTCCAACATAAATGACAGCTGGCAACATGAAAATAATGACATGCATGTCATGTACACACGCCACGCTCATGGTGCGCTCGCGGCCGGTTCGCTAGCTTGACATACACCTAAATTGATATAGCGTAACGTGATTGTGCGACGAACATAAATGACATATAGTAACATGAAAATAACGACATGTATGTCATTTACGGCATGGAGCCTGGTGAACCGGCGTCCGGTTGTCTAACTTGATATCATACCAAGATTGGTATAGCGTGACGTGACTGTATGACGTACATAAATGACAGCTGGAAACATGGAAACAATGAGTGACATGCGTGTAATGTACGGCATGGGTTACATGCCACGCTCATGGTGCGCTGGCGGGCATTTCGCAAGCTTGACATGCCGATTTTTTTTTTGCTTTTCATTGCACTTTTCAAGCGACGCAATGTGCAGAAGGTCATCTACAGGTGCATAAGCGACGATAAGGGCTCGCAAAGAGACAGAACATCAGTATTACTTACCATTTTGGTCCTGAGTGTGCCGAACACGCAGGGTGCCCATCATCTGCTTGGTAATGCACAGCGGCACGCTCGCTTGAGTCGACAGGCCGTCGCGATTATCGCACTCGCAGCGCAGCATGTCGCACTGTCGTCAAACCACGCATATCACATCCAGCGGCGAGAACACAGTGAGGCTGCAGGCAGAAAACGCGCACACACGACCGACACAGCTGATCACTTGAGAAGTGGCGTTCACAAGGCCTAGCCGGCCTAGCTACGACGATGGCGCCGCCGCGGGAACGACTCCATCCTCGCGTTTCTTTCTTTTTTTATGTTTTTTTCTTCGCGCGCGCATAGCGCCTCGTCTGGCTTGCTTTTGACCTGGCGGGGGCGGGCCGCAGCAGGCTGCAGCCGCCAAGGCCAAAGGGCTTCCTCGCTTCCTCTCCAGCCGTTCGGAGGGTCGCGTGTATCTCTTTCTCTGGGCTATCTGTGCAAGGGATTTTAGTGCGCTGAAGCATGCCGCCTTATGTTTTACTTCTTTCCCCCGCACAACTGCATACATGCCCGCCAGCACTGAATGCATTATGGAAAGCTTCGGAGAAAATAAAGAAAACATGCCAGAGGAAATGAGATGGGAGTTTTTTGTTCTTGAACTCCATTCGACGAATGGCGTCAGATAGTGAATTTACCTCCTTTCTTCCACATAATTTCTTAACGAAGTAAAATTGAGGACGCAGAACTTTATTGCACCCACCTCATTACACCCTAAGGGAGTACTGTCCAGATGAAGGTAGTATTAAGGAGGATTGTAGCCCTTAAACCGCCCAATTCGACTAGTTTGCGTTTGCAGTGTACGTGCTTCAACATATTAACGCCGAGCTATTTATATACACAGCTTGCCTCTGGCGGTACGCAGATATCGCGGGCATTTGAGCGTGTTGCCTGCATTACCAGCGAGATAGCGCGAAGGGCGCACTTTAAAGGTCGTCGACCCGCTCGTTGAGATGCGCACGCTCCGCTAACGCCTGTACTTCGTCCTATATAGGGCGAAGTAGGCCGTGCGCGCGCGCTTGCTCGTGATGGGGGCGATTGGTTCGTCTTGTGCTCTCACCGGAAAGCTTTCGTTGAAGTTGCAGAGTGCAGAAACGTCACTTCGCTCGCTGCAGCGGCCGCGTTTTCGAAATGAGCGCGCTGCTCAAGCACAAAGAATTAACAAATGTGACAGTTGTTACTTCGCGCTTGTCATGTAAACCTGTATGTTCATTTCCTGCGCCTTTCTTTGTGTTTGAGCAGCGTGCTTTAAGTGTCGAGCTGTGACAGTTGTTAGTTGGCGCTCGTCCTGTGTGTGTTATTTCTTTCGTCTTTTGTGCTTGTGCAGCGCGGTGCAAGTTTCGGGCAGCCTGCCGTTCTTCGTGTGACATTCCAATTTTTTGCTATCACATTCATTGATTCGCCCTTGCGGCGGAACTGTGACTTCTTTTTTTATCACATTCATTCATTCGGTGTCGTGGCTGCGCAGTCATTTATATACAAAACGAAGCATTCAATTACTCAACAACAAAAAGATCCGTCCGTCCCTTTATCACTCAAGAATATCATCGCCGCAAAAAAATGAATAAAAAAGGCGCAGTAACTGGTGCGTACATTAACATTGGCGAAGCTTCCAGTAAGCAGTAAGCCTCGTAAGCCTCGAAACATCGAAGCTGGATGATTCTGAAGACTAATCTAATTGTGTCTAGGTTGTTTCTAGGCCTTTGATTGGTGATGACGGTTATTTCTAGGTTGTTTCTATGTTGTTTCTAGTTCGTTTCAAGGCTTTAGCTAAATGATGCTAGGTTGTTTCAACGTTGATTATCACCACAGAGAGGTTTGTGTTAAACCACACAGTCACAGACACGACACGGATGCCCAAACTCCAGAGACAGAAACTCGCGCTGAAATCAAGCGTTCGCACCTGTCATAGACCTGCGGGCACCTTGACGTTGGCCTGGGACTTCCAGCGCTTCCGGGTCTGCTCGTAGCCGCCATTGTATTTTCCATTCCCTAGTTGTTGTTGTTGTTGTTCCTCAGACCTTTGGCGCAACCCACATAGGAGGATAGGCCATGAATCGGACGGTGCCTTTCTCAAAGAATGAATTCACTTTTTGAAGGGAACGGTTTTAAAAAGTAATATTTTTATGCGTTACATATAACCAGTACAACTTCATAAAGCTTCATCAGAGGCTGTCTTCATAAAGCTTAAAGGGGAAAGACAAAACGAGAGAAAAATGGCCAGAAATACATGTATATAGAGCCGTGATTAGAGAAAGTAGCGTTCGAAAAATAAACTGAACTAAGTTACACTTAACATTCAAATCTTTTAGTCTCTGGCAGGAAATTACATACAGCGTCCAAAACACTCCTGTGGCTAAACCAAGCACGGTAGCCCCAAGCGAAAGAACTATTGCCTTCGTCTTTTTTCGTGGACCAGTGGCGATTAGTGAGATTTACCCACTTTCAGTGGCACATACCCTTTTGTTCGGATAACTGTTGTCTTCTTTACTTTTAGTGGATGAGTGATGAGTAGTTGGATTTACCAAATTTCTGTAGGACATATCCAGTTATCTTTTGAGATACGGTCGGACATATTACGGCTAGCTTAAACAGCGAAGCTAATAACAGAATTTATAAAACGAAGTAAGCTTTTTCCGCGGTGCTGCTTTTTCAACTCGAACCATCAGGCAACGATGGCAAGTGCCTTGAAAATTGGGCTACACTGCACGCTCGAACAACATGAAGACATAATAATACACTGTACCGCTGGGCAAAACAAATAAAAAAGCGTGACATATTCCATGAAGGATTCGTTGAAATTCGCGGTAATCGAGTGAACGCCCTCTCTGGGGAGCGCTGTAAAGCCTTCAACGAAAATTGTGCACATAAAAAATCACCAAAAACCTTTTGGTGTATTCAATGCCAAACCCGCGTTTCGGTGGCTGCGGGAGCCATTTTCCGCGAGGCCGTTAGAAGCACTTACGAACGCTAGTGAGAAGATGAAAAACGCCACGCCAATGCCGCCGAAAAAGAAGAAAAAAATTGGCCGCGTATCTGCGTGCTTCGCTGCAAATGTCGTCTAAAGACGATAGAAGAGGCGCCGCGTGAGATATGGACGCCATCTGGAAAGACGTCGGGAAACATCAGTGCTGTGTTGCGGGCTGGTAGTCCCGGCGCAGCAGCAGGCGAAGACAGGCGGTGACGAACACGACCGGCGGGGACGCCAGCCAGCCCGAACACGCGGTTTGGCGCGAAGCGCTGAAGCATAAGAAACGTCCGCACTCAACGAGTACTCTCCACACACTCTTATTTACACACCGCCTGGGTAAAAGGAACGCCAGAGGGGCGCCCCATGGCATTCGTACAGTGCAATGCAGAACCCAAACCGAAACACAACAATGAGCTCGTGCAGAAGGCACGGAGGAAGTCAAGTTTAACGCGCAGTCTCATTTTCAGCGCAGCTTAAGAAACTAGGGCATTTAGAATTACGTATGTATGCATTTTCTAATTAAGGAACACACCACCTAATATTTGCCTAGTCATGTGGCGCTTCAGATATGCGTAATGTTTGCTTTTTGATCAACAATGTACACAAATATGAACCTAGTCAGCCGTTCAAGATGGCTGGCCCTTAGGCAAGTGGTTCAACTTTGGCCGGGTGGCTGAATCGAGGGACGTGCCGACAAACAGAAAGACAGACAGACAGAAAGACAGACCAAAATTTCTCCATTTAAGTATCCCAAAAAAAGACTGTCGTCTTTAAAAATCTATTTGGGGATGGCGTCAAGCTATTAAACCCCGTTGACAGGAGCTTTTACGTAAGCAGCCTTTTACAAAGACGAAAGACTCAAGTGGCGTTGCCTCATAGACAAACGTCTGGGAGAACATCTCTGAACATCTCTTTTCAGTGTTTTCTTCCGAATGAGCTACTAAAAGCGTGGCGCTACTTCTAATAGAAACCAGTTAACATCTGATATGTATCTTGATATGTAATTTATAAAATATTGCATCGCGATTGTCCAAGTGTTCTTCTCCAACCATTCTAGCCGTTACATTTCGCGTGCACGCAGTCCTGTTTCGTCAGCGTCGTTGAGTGCTTCTTGCGCCCATGCGTGCAGCGTGCTCAGCGTCCCCACGTGATATCACCAACGCGTTCACATACCACCGCGTCACTCGCTTTCCCATTGCGGCGGCGGTTCCCTCAGTTTGCCACAAATGACGTAACACAACTCTCGTTGCCTTTCCAACTTTCGGCGCCAGCGCAAATGCTGCACCCCTGTTATAGCGCTATTGTGGGTGCTTTTGTTCATGGTCGGTCTTTCATCACTTTCCTGATTGAGGCTGTTTGCCGCGTATTGTTACGATGATGCGCGGTCCAGCAGAGAAAACGTTTTAGACATTTTATCAAAATCTTAAAGGCTACAGCGCACAAAGACGCGGACAACAGAAGAAAACACAGGACGAAGCGCCCCGTCTTTGTGCGCTGTAGCCTTTAAGATGCAATACCAACTAGCCCACCAAGCCATACTTGTGAACATTTTATCAACATTGCCTAATTTATCAAGATTCTTTTTTAACACGAAAGTGTTTTACGCCGGGGTCCACCACGGCTCCATTGACGTATTTCCGTCACGGAAATGGCGTTGTAAGATATGTAGACTAAAAGATGGCAAACAAAAAACATGAAGAAAACGTTCCGTCACCGGGAGTCGAACTTACGACCCCTTGCTCTGCAGCGTGCGGCACAAAGCCATACGGCCACAGCCGGCACGTTCATCGCCATACTAACAGCGAGCTATTTATATACACTATTTGCCGTTGCCGGTACTCAGAGAACCGTGGCATAAAAGCGTGTTTTTCTTATCACTGGCGCGATGACCCGAATGGCTCAAAGGACGCGTTTTAAATGTCGTCGCCCAACGTGTTGCGATGAGCGCGTGCGCTTATCTCGTGGTGGTGGTGGTTTGTACGTCTTGTGCTCTCACTGCAAGTTTGCGTTGAACTTACAAATAGCACGAAGGTCAGTTCGCTCAATGCAGCGATCGCTTTTGCGGAAGGAGCGCGCTGCTCACACGCAAATAATTTACAACTGTGACAGTTAGTTCGCTGCTCATCCGGTGTATACAGTGAAACGTCGGTGACACAATCACAGCTCATACAAATTTCGGGGTGATACGAATTTTTCACTGGTCCCGGTCAAGGCCCATTGGCCTGCACTGTGATAGAGTACGGATGTTGCGAACCGATTTTCACCCAGTGACATTTGATACGAACGCACGCTACCACCCAGGTACGAAGAGGTGCTGTTCGCGCTGTTGCGGAAGACGCGCCAAGCACGTGCGAGTGCGGGAACGCAAGCGTGGGCATGCGTGCCGCACCGCCAAGTCGTCAGTATCATGGTGTAACAAAAATACTTTTCTTACTGTCAGAATAAACCTTCAGACACGCGTCACGGCCTCCGAGATTCTGTGCTCGAATCTTTGAGGCTCTTATGTGCCTCCGTGTGCCTTCGCGTTTTAATTAGAGAGGACATTAACGCCATGCTTTTTCTTTCTAACATGTCGACACAGGCTGCTGTCATTGTACTGTGTTGACACGCGCCTGCCTCGTGCGTCAGACATCCTATGAAAGGTGAACGAGGACCGAGAGAAGGCGAGGACGGTCTTGGCGAAGGAGTCAGGCCTAACAACGTCAACATGCGTGGCCGTTGAGGTCGCCTTGCGAGGGAACGGCCGTAAATCTCCGAAAAAACATCCCCAACACCTCCGCGATAACAAAATCATTACACAGGACCGTGGTTCCGTAATTTTGTGGCCTTGATCCATCGCGTCAAAGTGCTTCTTTTGTTACTTTCGCTCCAGTACTCCGGTATCATGCAAAAAAAGAATACTAAAATTTGGAAGGGGCTATCGCTGTCGCGGGTCACAACGCACCTGGTTCATAACTAAATGCGCGTACGGATCGTATATTTACGGGTACTGGTATGATTGCCGACATCTAAACACTTAACTGGCAATCATTCACGGTTCTTTCTGACGTTGCTGCGGCCCCGAAAAACAATAAATGAAAATGTACGCCAGCTTTCTTCTGTCGCATGCTTTCTGGTGATACGATTTTTTTTGGTGGGACCGTGAGATTCGCATCACCGAGGTTTCACTCTACTTGTGCGTTCGTTTCGTACGTCCTCCATTGTTTGAGCAGCGTGCTTTAAGAGCTGAGTTGTGACAGTTGTTATTTCGCGCTCATTCTGTGTACTTTCTTTCCCTGCGTCCTTTCTGCTTGAGCAGCGCGTTGGAAGTTTCTAGCTGCTTGCCGTTCTTTGCGTGAAATTACAATATGTTGCAATAGCGTTCATTCCTTCGCCCTTGGGATGAAATAAGACACAACAAACGCTCAGCTACGTCTGTGAAGACACGTTTCACTTTCGTGCTTTACCGATTCCTGTGACATAGGCTTCATACATGTACTTTTTCTCTTTTACGATGCCGCGAACGAATTTGTTTGTGAAGAACAACGCAGCTAGCGATATTAACGTAGGCTTTTCAGGGGAATGCGCGGTAACATATATGCTGTCGGCATGCGCACGTTAGAATAAACTTGGATCTTACCTTTCAGCTTGCGATGGGGGGGGGGGGGCCTTCACCACCGCACCGCACAAAAGTTCAAGACATGGCTGAGCTTCTAAGCAGTCCGTCAAACGCTTGTTGCTTCTGCTTGTTCGCCTTGATTAATAATAATATCTGGGGTTTAACGTCCCAAAACCACGACATGATTATGAGTGACGCCGTAGTGGAGAGCTCCGGAAATTTCGACCACCTGGGGTTCCTTAACGTGCACCTTAATCTAGGTTCACGGGCCTCAAACATATTCGCCTCCACCGAAAATGCAGCCGCCGCGGCCGGGATTTGATCCCGCGACCATCGGGTCAGCAGTCCACGCCATAACCACTAGACCACCGTGGCGGGGCTGTTCGCCTTGCTTGGACGACGAAACGCTTATTTACAGTTTGATTCGCAGAAAGTTCTGTGCTCGGCCAACCAAGTTCACCGATCGCATAGACCACAACAGGTGAAGTTAACACTATGCGCATATTACACTGCGCCGACACTTTGATGAAGAATGCTCCATTTCACCGACACTCGCGACGGAATACGGATCACATCATGTGCAGTGCTTCCGTTCCAAAGCAGGTTTCTTGGAAGTCGCAAGTAATCGGCCACGTGTGCTGAGGTTTCACGCCTTGGTTCGAGTCACGCGCGCTTAATTCAGAAATTTAGCACAGATGGTTGCTTCCACGCAGAACGCCATGTGAGTAGATCAGCAATGCGAAGCGTTTCACCCCACCGCGTTGAAGAATTTGAGCGGTAAGAACGGCCAGGCTTCATACATTCATCTGCATGAGAATGGAGCACTACGAATCATTTACATCGAATATTAGAAGACGGCCGTCAGTGTGACGTATAGGCAATGTATATGCTAAAATTTGCTGCCCGAGAATTATCGCTGCAGCGGCGGAACGCATAGACATTTTAGTCCACACTATAAGAACTTTTCGTGAAATAGGTTTACGCTCCAGCAGCTTGACAGTGGCATGTCTGTCAGCTGTGCTACGTGCATAGTTGCTGAAAAGGGGCTTGATGAACTCCGTAGTTATCAGTTGCAAAAGCCTGCTGCGGTGATGGGTGTCCGTGCTGCTGCATTTCAGAAGTGGTAGTCCCATGAGGAGTTCGGCACTTGTTTCCACGCATACCGTGAGTGCTTTTGAGAAGCCTTTCCTGTAAGGGACAACATTGTCGACAAAGTTCCTGGGGCATTACAGAAGATTTGTGAGTTCTTGGCTCGGATACATGAATCCGCACAAGGAGGGGAGTGTTTGCTTTGTTTCCTTGCAAAAACTATTCCGGTTTGACATGTGACAAATTTCTGGAGCTTCTTAGTCTTTATCTTAACTCTGCTTACGCGACATGGGATGACACTGTCGTTAAACAAAAAAATCGTATCTGCATTGGGTCATGCATTGCTCCCTGCTTAAGTGACTTGTACATAGCCAATCATGACCGGGTTCTTCATGAACGCCTGAAAAATAACCCTGACGCTGTGCAAGTACTCAGATTCGTGAATGACTTTCTAATTGTCTTGAACAACGAATCATGCAGTTTTGACTTGGCGGTCTCTAAAAGACGGATTTAGGTGGATTAGAGTATGGAACAAAATGGAGTGTTGCATAATTATTATCTTAAATGGATCAGAGTATCCTAATGTTGATTAGGGTGTAGATTAACGTTCAAGTTCGTTGAGCGAGGATGGATTAAAGTGGATAAGGGTATGGAAAAGAATGAAGCATTGCATATTGTTTGATGTAAATCAGAGCGGCGTAAGGTGGATTGAAGTTTGGAGTAGTGTAGAGAGGATGGATTAAGGTGGATTGGTGTGTGCATTAAAGTGTCGAATAATTTGGATTAAGGGTTAGAGTATTATTGACTAAGTAGATTGAAATAAGATGTTCTATATAGTGGCACACCAAAATTAATAGAGGTCAACTGATATAGCTCAAGCAGAATAAGGGCGTGGAGTAGTATGAAGCAGCGCATGAAAGTAAGTTAACGTTAATTACAGTGGCTACAGGTGGATTCAGGTGTGGATTAATGTGCATGGTAGTATATGACATATAGATAAAAATGAATTTTTCTTACCTCAAGATATCTTCGTGAGCATTAAGGCAAATTGACAACCGTGTACTTTTCAAGAGTATCTTCAACACTACTCTGCATCCCACATGTATACGAGAACAGTGCGCGCCCTCCAAGTCAGGGTGCTGTGGATTGGCGTCGTCAGGCTGCGTTTCCTGTGTTTTACTCGTGCAATAAAACTGTACTTGAACGAACTTAAAGCGACCTCAGAAGTTTGTTAAAGTGAAAGATTGCTGAACGGAAGCAGCTTTGCTGTCGCTTGTTATCACAAGCTGAAGGAAACATCAGTTGTTCAAAAGAAACTTCAACCCATTTATTTGTCATGTTGCTCATTTGCACGTGAATTCCTGCTTCTGAAGAATCTCGGGAACAGTGCACTAACTTTTTGCTTCACTCTGAGATTTATTGTAACTGTTTCTGAACTCTCATGCGCCTTCTCCGGTGCAACACTCTGGGTGGTTTTTTTCCAAGTACATCAGGGCTACTGCGCAAGGTATCCCATATTCATCGAGTGACTTGCGCTTCCATTTGAAACTTCATAACCACCACGTGGTTGTGGTGTAGGGCTAAGACTGCAGCTGTCGCTGCGGCTATGAATTCGGCCGACTTCGAAATTAAGTGGGCAGCCAATCAGGTTCGAAAGAAAATAGTGCCCACTTTTCGTCCCGTGGTAATGAAGTGTCGTTGTCAACGTAAAATGATACCACCCGCGGTTAGGTGTGGTGGCGCGCTGTTGGCATAGCTGATCGCGAAGGCCACGGTAAAACTCTGCCACAAAGATCGCATTGTCCCTTACGTATTTGCCTAAGGCGACTTGAAGGTGACCTTTTTTTTCTTCTCAGTTAACTGTATTGTTGCCCCTCCCCCCCGCGAAAACTTCGGGCACCCAACGTGGTTGTGCAGTGGCTTCGGGAACGGAAGCATCGGCACCTTTTAGCGTGATGCGCTAATCTTTGAAAGAGCTCCAATGTAATCTGGTGACGCAATCAAATGACGCCACGGTATGTGATGTCATAATGACGTCAGAACTTTAGGCGAACTTTGAAGTCGACGGGTGATGCCATCAGGGGATGATAATTTTGAGAATGACTCATGTTGGCGCCGACACCGCCACTGCCAACAGCAACGGTCACTTTTGCCGTTTGATAAGGCACCTAAGGATTTCGCCTTAACTACTGCGGCTGTGCCTGTTGCAGTAATCTCAATAACCTAGGAGGCATTGGATGATGTCGCCAATATATGTTCGTAGAAATTCAGTGTGCTATCCACTTAGTTCTATTAAACATAAGTTTCGCAGCGCTAGGTTCGATGGCGCTACCGGCGGGGAATGAAATATGGGAGGACGTGTGAGCTTCGCTGTCAAGAGGATAGCGCGATAGTGAAATCGGGCCTCGTTCTCGTCGCGTAAATCCCTAGCCTGACTTTACTTCTCTGGGGACACCTCGGCCGTGACGCAAGGAACGTTGGTGCGCGAAAGATTTACCGTTGGAAGTGTGTTAAAATGCTTTCTGTAAGTGTGTTTGAGAAGTGTTCCCTACACCATGATTCCGCGTTTTACGAATCGGCGAAGTATTCACTACGCGTCCCGAAGGCAACAAGCGTACTTGAGACTATGCACGCTTTGTTGATGCTGTTCCTTATGTTGGACGATTAAATATGCCTGAGTGATTTTAACAGCTGGGCCTTTAGACAACTTAGTCCTACGGCTGCTCACGTTTTGATACCTAGTGCGCTTCTACGCTTCACCCACGCAATATTACTTGCCTTAAGGAGACTCCTCGCGCTAAACAATAGTCGTATAGAGTTTTTGCCGAAACGTTTTCAAGCATTGGCGAGACTCTGTCGCAGTACACCTGCTTGCCCCTCAGAAGACCTGGGTTTCATTCCCCCTGTAACGCAAGGTTTTCACTATTCATTTATATCTATGTAACGGATATCAGGGTGTCAACCAACGACACCAACGTCCACACCAGAATTCTTGTTAATTGAGCTGTTCTACGCCATCGCGATAAAAGTTCGTGTAACTGAATAGTTCTTTCAACAGGCCTTTCTTTAGGCGTTATTTTACTGTATGCATGCAGCTCCCTTAATAAAGATCGGTTAAACACCCAGCGGTTGAATTTTAGTTGCTGTGTTTCAGTTGTGCACAAGTCGTTAATGAACAATTAGCCGCGAGAGTTTTTCGACACCGTGCTCTAATAGTGAAGTTACATGCGTTTCATGGTTCTCAAGCGGTCCTCACTTCCGCTCTATTCTTCGCTAAGCTCCGTTCGGCGGCTTGTCTCTCCACCTGACCGAGCGCTCCTTATTACCGTGCGGGGAAGAAGAGCGGCGAGAGCGCGTACCTGGGGACCAGACAGACTCTTGTTGTTCTTATCATGACGAGTCGAGGGTGGTGACGTCCTGACCAACGCTGGGGATACTGAACGACCCGGAGAGGGCAATGAATTCAGTTTTTTGGCACACCCGCGGCTCGTAGCGCTTCTGCATTTGGCATTGTCGATAGTGACGGCATTTTGAACTCAATGCACGCGGCGACTCTAAATTAAAAAAAAGAGTTTCCGAATTTGGCTTAGGGGCCCTATAAAACAATGTTTTGAAGAAAGCAATTTTTTCCTCCTTTCCGTGGCAAGTGGGCATCCCGCAAAAGGTATTCCATACATAACTTGGAATGCTTCTATAATGCATTAGCTAGGGTATGGTGGCTCCTCACTGCACGTGACAGCATGGAGAGCTGGCGAGCTCAAATTCTTGGAGACCTGCTGCTTTTATCACTAATTTCATCTCTCCGGAAATGAAACACTACTTGCAGTGCTCTTCTCGTCTCACCACGCACAGGAATTATATACGTTAACACTTTTCAAATAACTGCAGTGGCGTTTCTCATGGGCGACATACTGATTTAGGAACCTTGCCCCAAAATTTAGTTTTTAGCCAGATAACCTAGTTACCGGCGAGAACGTCGCTTTCAGCCCAATAATTTGTGTTGTGCTAGCAACAGCATACGTCACGGCAGCGCTATCTTAGACGTGCACACTCACCAAGGGTGCTATTCTGGACATTGTCAAATTCCGCCATGTTGTCAAATTCCGCCATGTTGATGATTTGATTGGTCACGCGAAGTCGTTCGCATTGTGGCGCTGCAATGGCGTTACGACACAGGAATCCGCGATGACGTAACCTGCCAAAAAATAGTAAATTTTTTTCCGAAGCAACGCTTCGCCGTACTCTGTAAGGTAGAAATAAAGGTTTGGGTGAAAGAACGAAACCGAAATATGGTACTCAGCTGTGCCTACGGTCAACTTGCGGTTTATCGAAACTACTGCTCGCTTGACGAAGAGCCGCCATGTCTGCAACACGATTGGACATTGCACTGATGGCGCCCATTGCGTCACAGGATCTCACTTTTTGTAGCGTCAAATTGACGTTGCGTGACGTTGCATCCTGCCAAATTTGCAGCTTAAAATGTGAGAACGATGAAGTGCCCAAAATTGGCCGCCATATTCTTGTAAATTGAGTTGCTTGTTCGATGTGCAGCCTCACATACGTATGTGTAGATGCCATTCCGTGAGTTACTTTACAAGCATGTTTTCGGTTAGTAATATTATAAAGTGTTGTACATGAAGCTTGCTTGTTAAAATAAAAGGTTATTGTTTAATTTGGCTTGTTCGAATTTGCGGTTCTCGCCGCAAGAGAACGCTAGATAAGCGAAGAAAAATGGCGCTGCCCTTTGTTGTGTAGTGGCTGGTTCTGCAGGAAGCATCGCGAGTACCGCGATGCTTTTGTGATGACCGATCAATTATTTCAACTGTGGTGCCGGCTGACGAAGCACACTGTGCGATGGCTGTGCGGGGAGCTTCGCCAGGACCTGGAGAGGCGGCATACGGACACGAGAACAGCCCCGACCGTTGTTGTTTTTGTTGAGCTATAAGTGCTTTGCGCCCTTCGCTTGTTCGCCACCGGCAGTTACCACGACGCGATCTCGAACAACGAGGACGTGGCGACGAGCTAGTCCAGTGTGGGTCTCACGATTCATGCTGTCATGGAAGCGATCGTCGAGCGCCTCGGCAATGAGTGGATCGCCCTCCCTGCCAAAAGGAAGGCTTTGTCCACATAGATGCAAGATTTGAAGGCTGCGTTGAGGTGGTCGACGACACGTTCGTGTGCATAAGTGGGCCGTATGAAAAGGACGATGGCAACAAGGCTGCTTACTTTTGCCGCAAGAACTTTTACGCCCTCAGCGTCATGGTGGTGAGAACAAATTTCATCGTATTCAATCTTGCGCATGCTGTTAGTAGAATGCAAATGAGGAACGTCAAAGACAGCTTTTCGCCACTCTCCAGTATTTTAACGACATTTGCCGTGGCTCCAACTGCAGTGATAGAAAAGAACGCAGTAGTCGCGGTAAACGAAGTTTCCGTCACTATTTAGTTTTGGCAGGGGTGACGCGACACCATAAAAAGTTCATCGAGCTTCATATTTGATCGTGGTAGCTTTTAAGAAAAATAATGCATGAAAGGAAATCAAACGTGCTGATTGCGCTCTAATTTCATAAACAGTGATATGCAGACTTGCAGTAACTGCCACATATGAAATGAAAGATACAGCTGTCGAAGCTGCGCTCCGAAAGCAACTCGAGAGAAATAAGTGCGTTGGACAACACAGTTACAGTTGTTCTGCATGTAGCTGGTTGTATTGCTGTTGCCGACTTCCTTCCAATTGAAACAACACTCTGCAGGTATGTGACCAACCCTGCCGATGACTGCCCTCGCACTCGGGGCCCGTGCACGACGCCTTTATGGGGAAGACATCCACCGTGAGCCAGGACTGGGCAGTGGACGCCGTGGCCAGGTTGGTGAATAGATGCTTGGTATGCAAGCGTGAGAATGCTTGTGTGGTGTCTTAGTGTAGCAAAAACATTATTCATGGTAATGTTATTACACGCTGCATGGTTCTTAACTACTCAAGTCTCTTTGTCCAAATTTCTGCCCCGTATGTTATTACTGGCAGCTACCTTGGTCGAACACTATCTACTTTAGTGGCACTCGTGTTCCCTTGAATGAAAATTCTCTCATGCACACATTTGAGAAAACAAGTCATACTGAGACCCGAGGCGGCACACAATAATCCGACTTGCTCTCAGTGTATAATTGCAACTTGTCTTTCTATGGTCATGGGAAAGACTACTAGTGCAATAGAAAGGTCAAGCATGAAATAAACTTTCATGAAGAGATTGTATGATCCTTTATTATAAAGTGGTGAAATAATAAATAGTAAGCATGCGATGATACAGAAAATGCTACACTCTGAGGCTATGTTAAAAAAAAGAATACATCAAATACAACTGCCATAGATGTTATACATTCATAAATACAATTATGTGTAGAAAGGACTACTTGTATAAAAAATACAAATAAGCAAGCACAGCCATGTGCTATACAGCAATAAAATAAGTGAACTGACAACTCAGAGGTATTTCAGTCATGGTTCATAAAAAGCACTAAAAAACAACTCAAACGGTTGCAAAAGAAACCTGCTGTCACGTTTCATTGACGGCCTAAGCACAAAAAAAGAAATCTAAGGGAAACCAAGCCTTGAGTGCGCTGACCGTCTGCAGCCGCACATCAGTCCCATGCAAACAAAGAAAGCACAACACCCTTACCACCAAAGAAGATGCGCCTTCTGTCACTCGACCCTTCTTCTCTATGAAAGAAGTTAAGAGCTGCAGTTCAGTAGCTTCGTTGTCATTCCTCCTGACGAAGGAATTGAGTTGATAAAGCCATTTTTTCGTTGGAGCATTTCAAAAGCCGTAATTATGTAACCTAACCAGACAAGCAATTCAGTGAATATGTGTAGCTGTAAAAAAAAAGGAACGCAGTGCATATCAGTGGACACGATGTCTTCGAATAAGTTAAAAGAAGTGAGAAAGGAATAGTACATATTCATGTATACATTCATGTTATGGGTGTGTTCAGATAAGGACAGACCAAGGGGGGTCCCGAGTATTTTTTGTTTTGCACGAAAATTTTTATATGAGCGGGCAATGTCTCTATAGAAAGGAATGAACCTTCGTTTTGCGGAAATTTATCACGGATTTCTAGGAAAAATTCCCGTTTCACAACAGGTGGAAAAAGGCAATTCTGCAACTTTCAGATTTCACAACTTTGGAGGCCTATCACAAAAAACTTAACGCATTGTGGATATAGTGTTAATGTTTCGTAAATCTTCAGCAATTGTACTATCGGCCTACGGAAATTTAAATTTGTGTGACTGACGGTACATTTTTGAAAAATTGCCAAACTTTGTTTTTTGAGCGGCTGCCTCTGGCTGACCCCAAATTCAAGGTGCTTTTTTCGCAGTTTTCGCTAAAGCGCTGAAGCTGAAAATATCTCCCGCAAGTCTACGAAAGGTTTTTCGCTAATTAAGCAAAACGTTATGCAACTACACTGCATATTTATTTCGTTATAAAATCCCAAAAATGCCATAATTCCAAAACTAGCGAAAATTGCAACATATTTAGGGTCGTTTTAAAAAAAATAATCATCACCGATTTTTATGAAAATGATGGACTATACCCCGGCATGACTGCTAAATATTGTGCTGCAAAAATATATTGCATTATTTTGTTTGAAGTGAGAAACTTGAGCTTATTTTAATACCCATGTATAGTCTTAACATCAATGTGCGGCGTTCTATGATAAAATAAATTTAATAGACATATTTAGTTCGTAGCTCGCTTTTTTGGTTTTAATAATGACGATGGACCCAGCTTGTGTCTTTTTGACTGTTTTGAGACACAGAAAAGCTGAGCTTGAATTTTTTCAGATCTCCTCTGTCTGTATCCATACTACGGCACAGTTGAGGCAGCAGGCACGCGAGAGCGCGTACAGCAAGACCAGAGCGTAATTGAATGCCACCCGCAAGAGAGGGAAACAAAAGTACGTATAACAGCCAAGCACTCCGAGAACCTGTGACGGAGAACACATGACCGTCGTGAAATGCGAGGACGCACCGCGGTGCGCCTGCAACGGTCGGACCCAGACAGGAGAGAGCGTTCCCCTCACCCCTGAAAAGCAGTTTTTTGGGTGTAGACCATATGTCAGTCTGGATAGTGAACTCTAACAAAGAAGTCGTGTTGTTTTCTACGTGTGTCAATGATACAGTTTTTTTCATCGCATTGTAGTTACTCTAGTGTCATCCTCTATTATTAATAATAAGTTATTTCGTAAGCAGATAAGATAGAGATTGCGGAGTAAGTAAGAAGCCACTGCAAGCAGCTCTCTTCACGTAAACCCTTGGTGTCAAGACATCAGCTGCGATCCGGCTACTGAACTTTCGTTATTGCACTAAGAACTTCCTTGGACGCTACCTTCACCCCAAAGTGATTGTACCTTATACTCACTGTAACCTACTGTGTCACCGAGAGACCTCACTGTGGCACAGTTCTGATGGCGAAGTTTCCTGAACGAAATTGCTGCGCCGACATACTTAAAGAGGACACAAGCGGAAGATCAGGTTTCAAAGGAATTTCCGCAGTGTCAAAGACTTGGGAATTGACAATCTAAAGAAAGTGTTGGAAGCTGACACAGCGCTCAGAGTGCATGAATCGCACTTTGTGTGCCAGAATTGCTTTAGGAACTTAAGGAAGACATTGAGCATATGGAAGAGGAATCCAGTCAGTCCAATGAGGGTTTCCAGACTACAGAGGAAGTTATGGAAAGCATTAAGGCAGTCGTTGGTGCCCCATCAGCAGTGTCGCCACTAAAGCCTCCTCGGAGTGTAAAGAAAGGGAAGAGACTCTCGTACGCAAAGCGCAAGGCAAATGAAATTACTAGAGCTGCTGTAAGAAACATTCGATGCGGAATTCGCACAGCATACGGTATTAAAGACATTCCATCACAATTCAGTTGCTGCGCCTGTGCCAGTTGGAAGAAAAACCTACACACAGCGTACATCAAGTGCACATCTTTTCGAGAGCGCTGCCGTCTGCTATCCTTGATACATCTGAGCCTAACAATAAAGAGGTGCAACGCTTCATTCCAGAGGCAACGAAGCACGCGATTCTAAAGGCCAGGAAGATAGCTGCAGAACAAGGTGTGTGGAGCCTTTTGGAGCCGTACTGCAAGAAAAATTGAGTGAAACAGACACCAACAAAATCCTTGAATACTACACAAAAGATGAGCTGGACTGTTCAAGACAGAGTCCAAACAAGAAAGATGTGGTGCGCGTGCGCATCGATGGAAAAGCCGAATTCATTTCGAAGCGTTTCATGACGCGGTCGCTACGAGAGACATACTCAGTCTACAAACTTGCTAATCCGCTGTCAGCGGTTGGTCTGACAAATTCATATCTTTGCGCCAGAATGGGTCAAATGCTCACCGCATCGGGAGGGGTGTGTATGGGCATATTGTGCAAATTTCGAACTATGCCTTATTGGGATCAAAAATGCGTCGGGGTCTTTGATGTCGACTGATGATGTGCAGGCGCTCTGTGTGTGCACGCAGCCTAGCACCAAATGCTTCTTAGGCGAGTGCGAACAATGTCCTGTGAAGAATGGTCTCAGCCTGGGAACTCTTGGCATAGCACCGGACGAAGAAATGTATTTGCTACTTAATTGGGAATCAGGTGAACTAATAAAGAAGACCATGATGCCTCCAGCATTCCTAAAGGACATTTCAAAATGTGACCATAAATGGATCCCTCATAACTACCTCACGCGCACGCAAGCAATACCATACACGAGGAAAAACAGTGTTGTGAAAAGGGTTCCATTGTTTTCCACTTTGATTTTGCCGAAAATTGGTCCATCGTACTCCCAGATGAAGTACAACCTTACCATTGGCAAAGTACGCAAGTTAGCATCTTTACTTGCGTTGTATCGACAAGAAAGTCGACATGGAACTACGCAATAATTAGCGATGTCGTTTGCCACGACTCCGCACATGCTTGCTAGGCCCTGAGAAAAATCAAGGAATCACATTAAGATTATGCTCCAATTTACACGAACTAACACTTGGCAGTGATGGAGCAGCTGCCCATTTTAAGAACCGCTTCCAACTGCACCGAATTGCAATGCAGTCAGCTTCAGACAACCAAGTGAGCTTTTTCGGCAACGGGGCACGGCAAAAATGCCTGCGACGGCGTCGGTGGCCTTGTGAAACAACAAGCCACACTACATAACCGCGTTCACCCGCCACCGAGGTCATTCAGTGCGCAAGTGATTTTGTTACTATTGTAGCCAGTAAACTTAAAAGGGTTTCTTACTGCATATGGAGAAGAGTGAAGTGGAAGCCTTCAGAGAACTGAAGAAGGAGGAATGGAAACTTGCCAGACGGGTTCAGGTATTCAGGCACCCACATGTGCAAACACATGAAATCCGGACCAAGGGAATTCCTGTACGTAGCGCGGTGCGCAGGACACAGAGTGGAAGGAGTTGTGAATCTGCAGTGTGCAAATTTGATTGCCCGAATGGATATTACTCATTCTAGGTGACGTGAATAAACTATTTAATGCGCAACATGAACGTGCTTCTTGTAGATTCATAACTCCCTCATTACCCACCATCTCAACCCGTTTCTGCGAATGATAAATTCGCCAATATTAAGACCGCAACGGTCTTAATATTCCCATACAATGGTAATGCTCGAGCCACCTGTACATTATTGTAACCAACTCTAGTCCATAAATTTCGTTGCTTGATGGAAGAAAATCAGGGTAAGTACGCAGTTGAAGATGGTAACACGAAGGTTATTATTAATAAAGTATAGGAAGATATTTTTGCAGGATTTTCATCGAAATATGGCCCTCAAGTAGTCTTAGGGCAAGTTATAATCATTTTCCTTAAAGAAACAAACGCGAACCTCACATTTCGGGCCCCCTTTCTCTACCACCCAGCAGCGAGCAATTGGGTCTAGGCACACTAACGCAACAATAACATTTTCCCGTACTGTTAGGGAAATACTAGTTAAATCTCTTTTGCGTTAGACAGGTGGTATGATGTGAACTAAAATGGTTGACGTGCAGAAAAATTTGCACTCTACACCACGAGCTCTCATTTGTACGCGCTCTCGGGCGCCGGCTGCCTCAATGTACTGGTAGGGACACAGACAGAGGAGCTCTGAAAATTCAAGCTCAGCTTTTCTGTGACTCAAAGCGGTCAAAAAGACACAAGCTGGGTCAATCGTCATTATTAAAACCAGAAAGCGAGCTACGAACTAAATATGTCTATTAAATTTATTTTATTATAAGAACGCCACACATTGATGTTTAAGACCATACATGGGTATTAAAATAAGCTCAATTTTCTCACTGTCAAACAAAATAATGCAACATATTTTGCAGCACAATATTTAGCAGTCATGGGCCGGGTATAGTCCATCATTTTCATAAAAATCGGGGTGATATTATTTTTTTAAAACGACCCTAAAAATGTTGCAATTTTCGCTAGTTTTTGGGATTATGGCCATTTTTGGGATTTTATAACGAAATAAAGATGCAGTGTAGTCGCATAACGTTTTGCTTAATTAGCGAAAAACCTTTCGTAGACTTGCGAGAATATTTTCAGCTTCAGCGCTTTAGCGAAAACTGCGAAAAAAGACCCTTGAATTTGGGGTCAGCCAGAGGCAGCCGCTCCAAAATCAAAGTTTGGCAATTTTTCAAAAATGTACTGTCAGTCACACAAATTTAATTTCCGTAGGCCGATCGTACTATGCTGAAGATTTACGAAAAATTAACACTGATGTCCCCAAGGCGTTAAGTTTTAGTGATAGGCCTCCAAGTTGTGAAATCTGAAAGTTGCAGAATTGCCTTTTTCCACCTGTTGTGAAACGCGAATTTTTCCTAGAAATCCGTGACAATTTCCGCAAACGAAGGTTCATTCCTTTCTTAAGAGACATTTGCCAGCTCATATAAAATTTCAGTGCAAAGAAAAAATAGTCGGGACCCCCTAGGTCTGTCCTTATCTGAACACACCCACTTATATTTGTCAACCCGCAGACCATGAATACAAAATAAGGCCATGCGGGTCAGGACGAACCGTATGCCAACTCGTTTTTTTGTTAAAACAATTAACCAATGGAATAGTTTGACATCTGAGCAAGTGTCCAGTGTCAATGAAAATGTTTTTTTTTTAACTCTGTAACCCCCTGCTGTAACGCCTCGAGGCAAAGCGGGTATATGTAAGAATAAAGTCTCCTTAATGCATGCAATATTGCATGGCGTAGAATCACGCCAGGCGTCAGAACATGTTCATGGCGCAACGAGTGGGTGTTTTAAAGTCCCACCTATTACAAAGCGCTCAGACATATTTAGGCGTCATCAGATGCAAAGCATCAACAAAGTGAGCAGCTGCGTAGGTTCGAGTGTTGCTTTACGTACGCGTGGTGGGCCCTTGACTGATTCGCAAAAATGAGAATTATGGGTAGTAGGCACTTAACAACTGTACTTTTTATTTATTTAACATACCTTACAGGCTCTCGTTAGAGCATAGGGTAAGGGGGGCTTACAGAAAAAAGACAAAAAATGAGAAGTATACAGTTCAAATATGCAAATAAATGCAACATAACAGCGACACTAATAACAGTAATAGAACATTGATTACAAGGAAAATACAGTCACCATGTATATGCATATCCATACAAATGTCTATGAATAATGCTAGGTGTAGTGAGAGAGTAGTTCTCGCGCGTAAACGCGTTGTTGTTAGTGACTGAAACTATCACGTCGGGAAGATCACTACAGTGAGATTGCTGTGGCAAAGCAGATAAGTTGAATGCGCGCGTTCTGCCAAAAATAGGCTAAAGTGCGCTGATTTCGCATGCGTGCAGACATGCGATCCGGTGATGTGTAGAGGGAAGCGGATGGATCTGCCGTGAATGTACTAGCGAAACAACACAAGGAGGGCTCTCTTGCGGGAATATCCAATGGTTGTAAACGCGATCTCGCGTTTAATTTGTGATACACTGCTGTGGCACCGTAGGATAGTTTGAAACGGCCGATGTTAAAGGGGGAACTCCGGGGATTTTTCGATATTCACCGATTTGAATCAAACTTTAAACTTATGTTCTCTTCGGTACCCTGATGATATGTGCCAAATTATACAACCTTAAGTCGTTCAGTTTTTTAGAAAACGAATTTTAAAATTGGTAGCCAATTCCAGAATCAGCCCTGTTAACGCGGGCACCCTGTGTGTGTGACGTAACGCGCCTACTCTTTTCGAACCCCGCCTCGCCAGCAGACGGTTGCAGGCGCGCGCTTCTTCTACGAGGCGGCGACGACGCGAGTAAAGTTGTGCGGTTTTGTTAAATGCAGCGCTTAGTCGTCGTTGACATCGGGTTTTACAGTAAGCACGCAACAATACTGAGCAACGAGGAGATCGATGCGGGGCACGTCAGCTACTTCACGCGCCGGCAGGTCGAAATCAAAAGGCGAAATCCCCCGCTCATATAGTAGCTGCAATCATCGCTGAACTCTTCACTGGTAAGTCGAGACGGGTGGCACGGCTTGATTCCGCGTCGATGACATCGCCAGATGCTTTTCGCGCGATAGAGGAAGCACATTTGCGCTATTTTTACACTGGCCAGCCGTGCCGGTTCGTGACGTCATCGCCAACCCAGCACGGAGCCGCTCAGTTCCTGTTTCGGTTTCGACTCCTCGTTTATTGCTTATTAAAATTATTGGCGAGTTTTCAGCAAGATGAACCACCCTTTCTGTTACAGGATGTTTTACTACTTGAAAACGGCATTATCTCAATTATGGTCGAAAATGCACCGGAGTTCCCCTTAAGCGCACAGTCGTTCGTTTCCTCACGGCACGGTTGAGGCATGCACCGAGAACCGCGCGAGGCTAGCAGTTGACAAGGCGATGCGCACGGGCCCGCCATAGCATCTGCTCATGAAGCTGAAACATCTCCAAGCTTATTTTCGCCATACAGATTCCGGAACGTGCTTCATATTTGAGAATACGCAGTGAACAATTTGGATTTAGTTAGCGGGTCCGATCCAAGGGGATGGATCCACAAAGTCAAACTTGCAGGCCTCGCGGAATGTGTCGTGTATGCCTCCAAGTACGTCGACACAGCATTCACAATTAAGAGATACAGGACGGAGATAGGACAGGCAGGCAGGCTATCTGCTGTTTTACCCTACCACCCTGCCTAGACTACGTGATTTAACCAGGCCCCGGAAACTGAGCGCCAGTTCGGTTAAAGGAACATGCCCGCTCGTAGCGTTGCTGCGGGCATCCGAAGATCTATGGTCGAACGAAGCGAGGTTGATGCGGATGTTCGCATTTATTCTCTTTCAGGAGTTTTAAAATAAGAAATCAGATTCAACTGTAAAAAAAAACTCTTCTTTTGTTTATTTTGTCTTTTTTATGCCTTATTTTGTGAATTCTGATTCAAGTGAGCGCGGAAATGGTTTCCCTTGCGTTCGTAGCCCCCGCCACCCTTTCCACTCGCTCAGCGATATCACAAGTTGGATCGCGCTTCGTTATCTCGCTCGGTTGGCGTGTCAAGTATCAATACGGAAAGATAAGGCATTTTGAAGAAATCGCCAATGGCTAGTTTGTGGACGTTCACCGTAAAATAATTGACAGCGCAGCGGGTTAAACAAGGACAGAAGGAGGAAAAGAACACCGCGCGGTGTCCTTTTCTTCGTTCCGTCCCTGTTTAACCCGTTGCGCTGTCAACTATTTTACGATGTAATGTATTTGATGTGGCGTGCAGGCGAACGGAAGCCGCAGTGAGCCACGTCGGCAGATCAACCATGCATTACATGAAGATGGCTAAATCGGGCTAAATCACATGTTTTGCGCGGCTCTGTGGTGTGTAACACAGGGGTTTCCGGTCCCGCGAAGCTTTTTCAGGTTTCCTAGTGACAACGGGTGAGCACAGTATTTGAGTCCATTAATTCGGCAGTATTATTTTGCATCAGTACATGAGTCAACCCCGCTCTCTGCAAGCCTGACTAGACTGACATAAGCGCACGGTCGCTAGACTAATTCGTCATGACGCAGCTACCTGTTCTCGGCAAAATACGCTTAATGAAAGGTTTGAACGCGGTTGGTTCGGCGACACAGTTTGTTCACTTTACATTTGGCATGTAGGTTAAGTGATTTGCTCCTTCCTGTTCAATGAAATGCATGTAGCCAGTTTGAAACTTTCTGGGCCTTACTTCAAATGCTGTCTCGAAATACATGCAATAGACTCACTGATGCTTTGAGAAATCGTTGACCAGGGAATGTCGCTGAAGCCCACGTTTTGACAAGTGGCCTCATCTTCGTCAAGGCTGTGCTGCTGCCCTGGCGAAGACAAGTCCACTTGCCGAAACATTTCCCGGGCGGCATTCCCTGTTGAACGATTTCTCATCGCTTCAACCTCCATTTTCACCTGAACTTCTGTCTGGTTTGGTAATCAAGTTCTCGCAACAGCGCGAAAAGCTGGGCGGTTGGTTCATGTTTAGGTGGAGGAAACCAGCAAATGAAAACAAGGACGAGAAGAAGGCACATTCCAGCACCACAAGCGGTCGCAGACCGTGCAGCAGTGGCCAAACGTGTGGTCGAGGTATCGAGGAAATGGGCTTTTGCCTGCGTTAATGCCATCATCAAGGCGCTCGAAGAAGAAGGGGAAGAAGCGTTCTCTTTCGCGCGAGCGCGTGCATGCACAGTTTGCTAGCTATTTGCGGTTTGCCTGCGTTACTATCATCATCAAGGCGCTCCAGAAGAACGGGAAGAAGACTTCTCTTTCGCGCGAGCGCGTGCATGCTACAGTTGGCTATGCTATTTGCGGTTTTGCCGCGGTTAATATATCATCATCAAGGCGCTCGAAGAAAAGAGGGAAGAAGACTTCTCTTTCGCGCGAGCGCTGTGCATGCTACAGTTGGCTATGCATTTGCGGTTTTGCCGGCGTTAATATCATCATCAAGGCGCTCGAAGAGAAGGGGAAGAAGAGACTTCCTTTCGCGCGCGTGCGTGTGGCATGCTACAGTTGGCTATGCAAATGCTTGGGGTTTTGCCGGCGTTAACGATCATCATCAAGGCGCTCGAAGAAGAAGGGGAGAAGACTTCTCTTTCGCGCGAGCGTTGCATGCTACAGTGGCTATGCTATTTGCGGTTTTGCCTGCGTTCTATCATCATCAAGGGCGCTCAAGAAGAACGGGAAGAAGACTTCTCTTCGGCGCGGAGCGCGTGCATGCTACAGTTGGCTAGCTATTTGCGGTTTTGCCGGCGTTAATATCATCATCAAGGCGCTCGAAGAAGAACGGGAAGAAGACTTCTCTTTCGCGCGAGCGCGTGCATGCTACAGTTGGCTATGCTATTGCGGTTTTGCCGGCGTTAATATCATCATCAAGGCGCTCCGAAGAAGAAGGGAAGAAGACTCCTCTTTCGCGCCGAGCTGTGCATGCTACAGTTGGCTATGCTAATTGCGGTTTTGCCGGCGTTAATATCATCATCAAGGCGCTCGAAGAAGAAGGGAAAGAAGACTTCTCTTTCGCGCGAGCGTGTGCATGCTACAGTTGGCTATGCTAATTGCGGTTTTGCCGGCGTTAATGTCATATCTCAAGGCGCTCGAAGAAGAAGGGGAAGAAGACTTCTCTTTCGCGCGAGCGTGTGCTGCTACAGTTGGCTATGCTAATTGCGGTTTTGCCGGCGTCGTAATTCACTATCATCAGGCACATCGCGCTCAGAAGAAGAGGGGAAGACTAAGACTTCTCGCTTTCGCGCGAGCGTGTGCTGCTACAGTTGGCTATGCTAATGTGCGGTTTTGCCGGCGTAATAAGACATCATCAAAGGGGCTCCGAAGAAGAACGGGAAGAAGAACTTCTCTTTGCGCGAGCGTGTGCATGCTACAGTTGGCTATGCTAATTGCGGTTTTGCCGGCGTTAATATCATCATCAAGGCGCTCGAAGAAGAGGGGGAAGAAGACTTCTCTTTCGCGCGGAGCGCGTGCATGCTACAGTTGGCTATGCTATTGCGGTTTTGCCGGCGTTAATATCATCATCAAGGCGCTCGAAGAGAAGGGGAAGAAGACTTCTCTAGCGCGCGAGCGCGTGCATGCTACAGTTGGCTATGCTATTGCGGTTTTGCCGGCGTTAATATCATGATCAAGCGCTCGAAGAAGAAGGGGAAGAGACTTCTCTTTCGCGCGAGCGTGTGCATGCTACAGTTGGCTATGCTATTTGCGGTTTTGCCGGCGTTAATAATCATCATCAAGGCGCTCGAAGAAGAAGGGGAGAAGAGATTCTCTTTCGCGCGAGCGCTGCATGCTACAGTGGCTATGCTATTTGTGGTTTTGCCTGCGTTCATAAGATCATCAAGGCGCTCGAAGAAGAAGGGGGCTAAGACTTCTCTTTCGCGCGAGCGTCTGCATGCTACAGTTGGCTATGCTATTTGTGGTTTTGCCTGCGTTAATATGATCATCAAGGCGCTCGAAGAAGAAGGGGAAGAAGACTTCTCTTTCGCGCGAGCGTGTGCATGCTACAGTTGCTATGTTATTGCGGGTTTGCCTGCGTTAATATAATCATCAAGGCGCTCGAAGGAAGGAGGGGAAGAAGACTTCTCTTTCGCGCGAACGTGTGCATGCTACAGTTGCTATGCTATTTGTGGTTTTGCCTGCGTTCATAAGATCATCAAGGCGCTCGAAGAAGAAGGGGAAGAAGACTTCTCTTTCGCGCGAGCGTCTGCATGCTACAGTTGGCTATGCTATTTGTGGTTTTGCCTGCGTTCATAAGATCATCAAGGCGCTCGAAGAAGAATGGGAAGAAGACTTCTCTTTCGCGCGAGCGTGTGCATGCTACAGTTGGCTATGTTATTGTGGTTTTGGCCGCGTTAATAGGATCATCAAGGCGCTCGAAAGAAGAAGGGAAGAAGACTTCTCTTTCGCGCGAGCGTGTGCATGCTACAGTTGGCTATGCTATTGTGGTTTTGCCTGCGTTAATATGATCATCAAGGCGCTCGAAGAAGAAGGGGAAGAAGACTTCTCTTTCGCGCGAGCGTGTGCATGCTACAGTTGGCTATGTTATTGTGGTTTTGCCTGCGTTAATATGATCATCAAGGCGCTCGAAGAAGAGAAGAGGGAGAAGACATCTCTTTCCCGCGAGCGTGCGCTGCTACAGTTGGCTATGTTATTGTGGTTTTGCCTGCGTTAATATGATCATCAAGGCGCTCGAAGAAGAAGGGGAAGAAGACTTCTCTTTCGCGCGAGCGTGTGCATGCTACAGTTGGCTATGTTTTGTGGTTTTGCCTGCGTTAATATCATCATCAAGGCGCTCTCGAAGAACAAGAGGAAGAAG